>NC_061508.1:327714805-327881134 GCF_022539505.1 Lolium rigidum | reverse complement strand
GATCTACTAGATGATGAACAAGCAGGGTGCCGCCCCCACGCACGAGATAGGCGTGAGGGCGGCTAGACATGCAAGGGTTGCACTACGTAAGCATGTTTATACGAAGAGCTATGCTAACCCTAACACATCTATGATAACTACGTTGCGCGCCATCAAAGACGCTTCGATACGCGCAACGCATGAACAACGTGGAGCTTGTGCTCGCCTAGATCGCAAGATGCGATCTAGGCGGCATGTCGCTCACCCGATTGAAACCCTCGAGACGAAGGAGTTGGCGGTGCGCCGAGATTGGTTTGTTTTGGGGTGAACGTTGTGTTGTTGTTTATTCCATAAACCCTAGATACATATTTATAGTCCGGCGGACTTTCTAACGTGGGAATATCCCACCGTGTGCGATACAAACTCTAAATCTTGATCTAAGATATAACCTACTACAATTAAAGATACACGGGCAAACTAGCCCAAATTCTCCGTGCAAGGCCGCTTCAGAGATCTTCCACGTGTAGTCCTCTAAGCCCATCTCTCTTACGGCCCACCTCTGGATTTGTCCAAAATCTGGTGATAACACATGCCCCCCTGGTTTTGGAAATAATTTTTCCAAAATCATTAAGCGTTCCTCCGTCGGGTCATGTCGTGGCAGAGCAGAGCCATTTGCAGCCTCCGTCATCATTATGCCCTGTCCTTTCAGCTTCTCTGCAAAATTTGACAGCTCTGACATTACCCCTTCGGAAGCCGTGATGGCGGTAATTCCCACCGGGTTTCTCATTATTTAACCGTGCCGATCTGAATAATTATCTTTATCCCCTTCCTCTGTTCCAGCCATCGGCACTCCAAAAACCCTTACACGCACCATGTCCTCTTCTTCCTCTGCCTCGTCGGGACTTTCCTTCGAGTCCTCTTCTCCCGAGCCGATGCCAGCACTGAGCCCACAAGAAGTCCATGCGGCCAACATCCGCCGCGCCATTGAGGCCGGGGAGGAGTCAGACCATGACTTCTCCATCTGGTCCGAGGACGACCAATCCTCGACGGACGGGAGAGCGACCTCCGCTTCCTCGCCAACGGGGAATCGGAAGAGGAGAGCGATGACGATCGCTTCTCCCGGGATGACTTTACCTCCTCCGAGGTGAAGGAAGAGGAAGAGGAAGAGGAGGACGACGACGACGGCCTCTCCGACGAGCCGCCGGCCAAGCGCCATTGCCCCCGGCCGGGGAATCTCGGTGATTATGATAGCGACGACGACGACGACGACGTGGAGGACGAGGACAACGAAGGTCCTGCCGGCGGCCGCTACGGCGAGCGACGACGAGCTCGCCGGGAGCGGCGCGGCAGGCGGCGACGATGGCGACGACGAGGGCGATGACGGCCCGTAGAATAGGTCCTCTAGAATAGGATCGAGCAACGGTAGACGGGGCAATGTATCCCCTTAGTACTCCCTTTTGAGAGTAATCAGCTCTTCTATGTAAGAAATCTGGTTTATCAATGAAGAACTTTTCCCCAATTTGAGTTTGCCGATTTCTTCGGAGTTTAATCGAGCCGATTCTTCCGCTGACCCTGCCGATCGTCACTTAGCCAACGCCCAACGAGCCGATAACAACGCACCAGAATCTCAATGCCCCACCCCTTTGAGCTCTGGCGGACAACTATGCAAATCGTCGTTCTCACGAGAGCCCCAGAATTGCTGCCGAAAACGACTTGATCCTGAAGTCGATACCACTGGGTTTTCAGCTCGATGAAATCTCAATCGGCTTCTTAAGAACGGCAAACTCTGCGCCATCAGTTGCCCCCCGAGCCTTCATCAAGGCGAGCATATCAGTGGACTGACCAAATGTGTCGCCATCGGCCTCCGAATCGTAACGCAGAATCAGCCGATTCCATCAAAATCGGCTCTCTGAAGAACTTCCAGGGCGAGCTGCCCCCCGAGCTTTCATCAAGGCAAGAATACCGGCGAGGATGCATAAGTCGTTGATCAGCTTTCTTTCTACTGATCATCGACGTTGATGTAAACCCTTGAGCACATAGCCAGTAGGTCTTGGTCCTGTGCAACTGTACTAAAGTCGATGGCTGCGCATCGGCTTTGCTTCTGAATTTTTTTTTTTATTTGGCCGATTTTTCCTTAACCGGCCCCCAATGTTCCACTGCACGCATGTACGCACATGTTTATCCGCATATGTTCATCGACTATATGCCCCCGAGCCGAATCTGGCTGAATGACTGCAGATATCGGCTTTCTTGGTTAGTCAGGGCACTGTACTTGCACGTCGGCTTCGCAAAGACTTATGCTGACTTTCATCTGCCGACGTGGCCACTGCCCAGTAGATCGTTGCTGACCACAAACAGAATATGTGCGAGAAGATAATTTTGGCCGATTGCTGGAATCGGCCTCCACCTTGCTCGTTCGATGAAGGTTTTGTAATGTCCCTCCATAAACTTTTGGGGCCGATCACAAGGATCAGCCTCGCACGGTTTGCTCATTGGTTTAATCTTGCTACTCGGTTAGGCTGGATAAAACCAACCCAACCTCTGACTTGACGCGCCTGCTCGTCGTCCACCTTAAGTGCATCGTATAATCGTGGAACACTAAGCTCCGTCGGCAAGACAAGCACCATGTTTGTGCCGGCCGATGTTTCATCATCGGCTTTCTTTTGCTTGGGACGCCACTCCATTCTTCGTGGACGACCCTCTTCATCCGGGGCTCGGCTGAACCTTTGCGGCCGGATCAGGCCGTGCCTTCCTTAGCGTATGCGGGTATAACCTTTCGGCTTCCTCCGAGGCCGCGCAAACGTTGAACCCTGCGCTTTTGTGAACGGCTGAGTCCGTCGGGGCACCACCTCGGACGGTGGCACTCTGTCTTCTTCTTCTTCTAGTCCTTCGTCTTCGGAATCCTCAAGATCTGCCCAACGAAGTGACTCGGCACGTTTGCTTGGTGGTGGGAGAGGCCCTAAGCGCTCAAACACGGACACGTTGGCTGCCTCCTTCTTCTTCTTGTTGCATTACGGGCAATTGCCGATTGTGGGCAATCGGCTCATTCCTGAATCCCGGCGATGTACGAAGAAAGGGCGGTCCCGGTGTCCGGCGTTGTCATCTTGCTCCCTTGATGTGTCCGTGGCACGGCGCTCGTGCTCCTCCTCATAGCGATCCTGCCGACGATGTCTTACGGCTTCTCTAGCCAGACGATCTCCTTCATCATCATAGTTGGACCGTCGGCGTTGGTCATACTGTCTCACATATTTGTTGAGGAGGTGATCAGAGAGAGGTCGTTGATATCTTATGTTCTTCACTTCTCCCTCTGTAACGTAGCGCTTGCCATCATGATGGAGCCGATCGCGTGGAGCGGCCTCCTCTGTATCCTTGCTATGAGAGCAGCTGCCCTCATCTCCATCTTTGCCAGAGTGGTTCCCAGGTCCTACCATGTTGATGCTGAACGTGGGACCTGGCGGCAACTCTCGGGGTAGATGACTTCTACCATGTTAACGGCGGGGAAGGGCTGGGTGTCTACCTTCATGGCGTGCTTGGTTGAAAATTAAACGCCCCTTCTCTATCGCCGCTTGGATGTGCTGACGCCACACCCTGCGGTCGTTGGTGGCATGGGAAAGCGAGTTGTGGAACTTGCGGTATGGCTTTCCGTTTAGCTCTTGCGCCGTAGGGAACTTGAGACCTTCGGGAATCGTCAAGCTGTTTCTCCTTGAGCGAGGAGGTCGAAGATTTGTTCGAGTCTTGGTCACGTCAAAATCAAATCCCCTGGGCGGCCACTGGTGGCTTTACCCATTTGCGGGACACGGGGTTCCTCCCCGAGTCCATTCGGCCATCTGCTACTTCTTGGTCTCCCGCGGGCACTTCACCTTCCTCTGTATCGACCATGACTACTGCACGCTTGAACTTGTCTTGGTACGAGTGCAGGTGGCGCTGTTCATATGCTTGATAGTTTCGAACCATGTGCGCCGGCGAGGATAATACGCTTGGGAGGCCATGTCCTTGAGGCTGTGTTGCAAGGCCGGCTACGCCAACTCGGCTGCTTCCTTTTCGGTTATACGAACCGAATAACATCGGTTCCTAAGATTCTGAAGCGCTGGATGTACTCTGTCACCGTTTCTCCGCGCTTCGACGTAATTGTGCTAGATCGGCAATGCTAGACTCGGAAGCTTCGAATGATATTGCATATGGAGCTGTTCTTCCAATTGCTTCCAAGGCTGGATGGAGTTTCTTTGGCAAAGAGGTATACCATCCAAAAGCCGATCCTGTGAGGGACTGTGAAAAGAGCCTCACACGTAGCTGATCCGACACCGAAGCCGGTCCTAGTTGCGCCAAATATCGGCCGATGTGCTCGATGGAGCTGGAGCCATCGATCCACTCGAATTTGGAGAAGTCGGGGAGCCGATATTTAGGTGGCGGCGGGATCATCTCGTACTCGTCGGGGTACGGCTTAGAATAGCCGATTGCCCTCCTTTTCGGCATAATGCCGAACTGGTCTCTCGGTATGGTGCCGATCTGATCCGCCGTGCTTGGCTGCAGGAGATGCACTGCGAAGATTCGCCGGGGTGGCGTACTTAGCCGGCCATGTTTGCTTTTCCGGCTCACGAGCCAAGCTGCAGGAGGCCGGGCTCCGGAGTTTCGTCGGGGTGGCGTACTTAGTTAGCCACGTACGCTTCTCAAGCTGCGTCGTCGACGTCCCTCTCGTGCGCGCCGGAGTCCACGACGTTGTGGCCTGGTTTGAGAGTGCCCGGTTGCCACAATCCGGCACATACGTGCACGCGTATCCTTGAGGGATCTCCTTAGGCGCCTCGGCCAAGAGCTGGTAGTCACTAGGGTCACCACCGATCTTGTAGACGACGAATGCCGGTGTAGCCGGCACTCGAGTGGTGCTTGCCAACGCATATGGCAGCGGTGGACGGGGCTGGGTGGCAACTCTCCTTGGTGCGTCCCGAGAGCTGGTCCGACGGCGAGTGCCGGTGGCTCATGATCTCCGGATCACGCGCGAGCGAGACGGCTCCAACACGTTGACCAAGTTTTCGAGTGGCGGTGTAGCGAGTGAGCCACCAAGTAGTTGATCTCCTGCCGCGGGGCCACGGTGCGTTCCTCCGACGGGGCGAGAGAGATCTATCCCATCGAGTGCACCTTGTGGTGAGAACCCCTTCCATCCGATGCCATGGGTACGGGTTCTCCGAAAAGAGCCGATGAGGTCGGCTTCGAGGGTGGCCTTGATCTCGTCATGTTTCTTCTTGAGCTCGGCGGGCAGCTCCTCGTAGGTGATCGGCGTGCCGTCCGTCGCCATCTCGGATGTAGATGGCGATGTGGTTGATGTAGACGATTGTCCCACCGGGCGTGCCGAGAATGTGTTGATCGCCAAAACCCACCGGCGGGCGGCGGCTGTCAACACGGTAGAGCCGGGAAGAGCCTAGAGCTGCGGCTGGGCGAGACCCCTCCGAGCGACGGCCCGCAATGCTCTTCGGTCACACGCGGCGATGCGAAGTGCAAGGGCGTGCCACCGACCTATACCTGGTCAGGAAGGTGATGGGGATGCCTCGCTTAGTTCCTGCATGGCATACACGTAAACATTAAATACGAGCCTCGATCGGCTCTCAGGTTATCCCGTGAATCGGCTCAAAGAGCCGATCCACCCATGATTCGTACGGGGTGCACGAATACTTGGTGATCCTGCTTGATCAAGATGAAGCTAATGAGATCTACGACGATTTAGGGTTTTCACCGCATAATCGGATCATCCTACTCCAGGTTGGGCCTCGCGGCCACGCACGGTGCTCATAAGCCGATCCTAAACAAGGCCAAAGAACCAACAATGATGTTGATCCGCGGAACATCCTGTTTAGGACTTGCGAACGCCACCCTACGTGCCACTTGGATCCTCCCCCTTTGTAAGGCCTAACTATTGCGGATATTAAACTAATCCTTGCATAACAAGGAGCAATCGTAACGGATCAGATCTACTAGATGATGAACAAGCAGGGTGCCGCCCCCACGCCGGAGATAGGCGTGAGGGCGGCTAGACATGCAAGGGTTGCACTACGTAAGCATGTTTATACGAAGAGCTATGCTAACCCTAACACATCTATGATAACTACGTTGCGCGCCATCAAAGACGCTTCAGTACGCGCAACGCATGAACAACGTGGAGCTTGTGCTGCCTAGATCGCAAGATGCGATCTAGGCAGACATGTCGCTTACCTGATTGAAACCCTCGAGACGAAGGAGTTGGCGGTGCGCCGAGATTGGTTTGTTTTGGGGTGAACGTTGTGTTGTTGTTTATTCCATAAACCCTAGATACATATTTATAGTCCAGCGGACTTTCTAACGTGGGAATATCCCACCGTGTGCGATACAAACTCTAAATCTTGATCTAAGATATAACCTACTACAACTAAAGATACACGGGCAAACTAGCCCAAATTCTCCGTGCAAGGCCGCTTCAGAGATCTTCCACGTGTAGTCCTCTAAGCCCATCTCCCTTACGGCCCACCTCTGGATTTGTCCAAAATCTGGTGATAACAGAACGAGACTAACCCTTGAAGAGTTCCAAAGCCTATGAGAGGAGGCTCTCGTTGTTGCAGAAGATGATCACTTGCCGCTTTCAAAAGCGCGTAGAAGATCTTGACGGTGCCACAATCGGGCAGTACCTCCGTACTCGGTCACACGTTCCGTGTTGATGAAGACAAAGTCCTTCTCCCCATTCCAGCGGGCAGCAGAAGTAGTAGCTCCTCCTTGAATCTGGCAGCACGATGGCGTGGTGGCGGTGGCGATGGAGATCTCCGGCGGAGCTTCGCTAAGCGTTGCGGGAGAGAGGGAGGAGGTGGGGCGGCTAGGGTTTGGGAGAGGGGGTGGCCGGCCACTTGAGGGGTGCGGCCAAGCTATGGATTTGGTGTGGCCGGCCCCCTCCCCTTGTCCCTCATTATATAGGTGGAACACCCAAGAGTTGGTCTACAAGTCTTCGAATAAGACCCCAAACCAAAACCTTCCATATGACATGAAACCTACCCAAGGTGGGATTCCCACTTGAGGTGGGATTCCCACCTTTCCTTGGGAGGGGGTGGCCGGCCACCTTAGGTGGAGTCCACCTGGGACTCCACCCCTAGGGTTGGCCAGCCATGGGTGGTGGAGTCCCTTCGGGACTCCGCCTTCCAAAGTGATTTCTTCCGGACTGTTCTAGAACCTTCTAGAACCTTCCATAAATGCACCGGATCATTTCCAAACTTCGAATATGACTTCCTATATATGAATCTTATTCTCCGGACCATTCCGGAACTCCTCGTGATGTCCGGGATCCCATCCGAGACTTCGAACAATACTTCGAACTCCATTCCATATTCAAGTTCTACTAATACGACATCAAACCTTAAGTGTGTCACCCTACGGTTCGCGAACTATGTAGACATGGTTGAGAACTCTCTCCGACCAATAACCAATAGCGGGATCTGGAGATCCATAATGGCTCCCACATATTCAACGATGACTTAGTGATCGAATGAACCATTCACATACGATACCAATTCCCTTTGTCACGCGATATTTTACTTGTCCGAGGTTTGATCATCGGTATCTCTCTATACCTTGTTCAACCTCGTCTCCTGACAAGTACTCTTTACTCGTACCGTGGTATGTGGTCTCTTATGAACTTATCCATATGCTTGCAAGCTATTTAGACGACATTCCACCGAGAGGGCCCAGAGTATATCTATCCGTCATCGGGATGGACAAATCCCACTGTTGATCCATATGCCTCAACTCATACTTTCCGGATACTTAATCCCACCTTTATAACCACCCATTTACGTAGTGGCATTTGATGTAATCAAAGTACCTTTCCGGTATAAGCGATTTACATGATCTCATGGTCGAAAGGACTAGGTAACTATGTATCGAAAGCTTATAGCAAATAACTTAATGACGTGATCTTATGCTATGCTTAATTGGGTGTGTCCATTACATCATTCATATAATGACATAACCTTGTTATTAATAACATCCAATGTTCATGATCATGAAACTATGATCATCTATTAATCAACAAGCTAGTTAAGAGGCTTACTAGGGACTCATTGTTGTTTACATAACACACATGTATCAATGTTTCGGTTAATACAATTATAGCATGGTATATAAATATTTATCATAAACACAAAGATATATAATAACCACGTTTATTATTGCCTCTTGGGCATATCTCCAACAGCCAGCCCCAGAGCCCCTTCGCTGAAAAGATCGAGGATTGAACTTGGCGAGGAACAAGACTTCTTGGCTGGGAGTTCGGCGACTCCTTCCTTGGATGATGTAAGGACCCTTACAGCTATTTTGTGTCATTTGTCGAGTTTTTTCCCTCTTTAACCTTTCTAGCACCTTTCTTTCTACAGCCTCTGATGAAGCAATTCATCCGTCTCGGTACTCAATTTATTAGGTACCGTGACACTGTTGAAAGTTTGAAAGGTACACCTTTCTATCGTCTTTAGTTTTCATCAAGTAGACTATATTGCTGTATCTTAACACTTCTGCCATGTTTCCTCCCGCTAGAGGCTCTCGCCAAAGGTAACAAGCGTGCCGATGATCTCGCCATCAAGCTAGAGCGAAGTGAAAAAGCTCGCGAGAAGGCCGAAAAAGATGCTGCCTCTGTTGGAGATCTTCGAAAGAGAATCCACCAAGCTGAAACTGCTTTAAGCGAGAAGACAACTCAACAGATTGCCCGTGAAGAGGATATCATTGGCCGTCTAAAATCGCAAAATCGGCGCTTTGTCAGTAAGTTCGTTGATCATTTTTCTCGGGTCTCTTCTAAGATTAGCTCTCCTCATACTTGTTGATAATCCGAACTGTTGCTTCAGTAGGAAAAATGGGTCAAGATTTTGAACTTCAAGAACCTGAAGGGGATCGTCTTCTCGACGCCATTTCCCTCCTTGAAATTCATGGGGATTTGGCGCGCCACAGTATTGCTGATGCACGAACCGCATTTACGCGCCTCTTCCCCTACTTCTTCCCAAAGAAAAACCAACCAGATGTCTTCTCTGATCTTGCCAAGCATTTCATTCCTGAGAAGGATCTCGGATTGACTTTCCGACAGGAAAACTTGAAGGTTGGCGTTGAAGGTACCATAGCTCTGGTTGCCGAAAGCCAGCAAAACGTCGACTGGGCGAAAGCTGGTGAAACAAAGAGGATAAACAAGGAGAAGTGGCAGTCCTTGATTAAGGCTGCCAAGCCGCACTCGAAGAAGATTCTATCCTTCCTCGGATACAAGCCAACTGCTTCCTCTAGTACCGCCAAGCCGGAGGTCAAGTAGACCATCCCACTCCTTCATTTGTTTTTCCTCTTTTGGTAGATGCCGATATCATTATGATATACGACTGCCCCTGCTGACTCACTAAGAGTCGATATTTTGTAATGGATCTTCCCCTATGTAAATATTTCAACTTATGAATGTAAAGAGAGAAACTCTCGTTTGGTAATTGATGTCGACTTTTCCTTTCTTCCAGTTGGTGTTTGACAACTATTCTGAGACTGCTGGGCCACGATCTGCTTCCCCTGCTACGTCTCGGTTGAAACGAACCCCTGACGATGTTTCCTTGGATTACTCTTCATGTGCTAACTTGGATCAGTCAGAATTGACTGAACTTCGACAACAGCTCCAAACCATGAAGAAACAATCCCTTATTGTCATGGAGCAGTCCCGCAAATCTTCTGAGCGGGAAAAAATAGCTCTCCCGAAAGCTCAAGAGTCTTTTAAGTTGAAAGAATCTGCGGTTGCCGAGGCCTTACAGGCCACCTCTGAGAAAACTATATGCTTGAGCTGCTAAATGACGCAAGCCTGGATATGGCGGGTAAGTTCCATATCTTATATTCTTCTATATTGCTATCCATAGCCACTTTTTTGCAAAACTGATCATATGTCCACATGGTTAGGCTCTTTTTTGGATGCTACTGCCGAAGATCAGCGTGTTGACACGAGATCCGAGGTTCTCATTCGGCTTGCTCTGCAAAGCAACACCAATTTTTGGGCTACCCCGGATCGAACCCGCCAAATCATGCGGTTTCAGGATCGTGCTGGTCAAGTCCGTGAATATCTCGACTTCTGCACAAAAACACTGGCCATGGTTTATAATGCCATGTTTCCTCGGAATGCTCAGCCAAAAACTCTCCCTGACTTGATAGACAAGTTCAAAAGTGTGGATCGAATCCATGGTTTTGTGAAGGCTCAGTTACTTGTTGGTGCCAGATTTGCTATGATCATGCTACAGATCTGTCACCCGAAGTTGGACATGTCCAACACTGTGGAGCTTTGCCATGCCCGATTAAAGAAACGAAGGAGAAACGTCGACAATATCAACGACGAGGTGACGCCTGTAGCCGAGAAAATGATTGAAGATCTTCTGCGGATGGATACTGAGTATTTTTCCGAGAGCCATTATGCTGATTCCATGGGTGCTCCCGCGGAAGACAAAATGGTACAAATAGATGATCTTATAGGAGATGAATGAAATTTTGTCATCTATCGATTTTTCTTGTAACAAAGGCATATCCTGTATATTGCGAGAACTATTTGTTTTTCCTTCCTTCTGTAGCCCCCGAGTAGGCGTATGTACACTTATTACTCGCGAGATATTGTAACCAAGGCAAATAATTGGTGTTTTATATATTGTAAAGGTCGAGTTTATGTTGACTATTTTGTGAATTGTAAACCTCCAAACCTATCGAAGAAAAAGATGTATATCACCAGTATCTTTACTATATTGTAGCATCGCGAGCCCGCCTCATTAAAAACCTTTCAGTCCCACTCAGTGCCCTGAAAGGAAAAGAGTGCGTCTGAAAACTCGCGAGCTTTTCAGTACAATGTATGTTTACATGCATATTTATATTTTGACTTCTACGCGTAGAAACGCCGAAGCTGCGCCACGTTCCATGGATTTTTCTCTGCGACCCCTGTCTTCTTGTCCTTTATCCTGTACGCTCCTCCCGCGATCACCTCTGTGACGATATAAGATCCTACCCATGGTGAGTCGAACTTTTCATGGCTGTCTTGGGTAAGCCGAAGAACTAAGTCACCCACTTGGAAAGACCTTGGACGCAGACGTCGACTATGGTATTTTTTCAAGTCTTGCTGGTACTTAGTGACTCTTGACAGCACCTCATCTCTAGCCTCATCAAGTGCATCGACATCGTCTTCTAGTTCTTTTCTCGAAGTTTCTTCATCATATTCCGCCACTCTAGGAGAATTGTATTCTATTTCTATCAGGATCACTGCCTCGGCTCCATGGACCAAGAAGAACGGGGTTTCCTGTGTTGTTGTATTGGGTGTTGTTTGTATGCTCCATAAGACGCTAGGCAACTCTTCTAGCCAAGTGTGTCGAGCTTTCTCCAGAGGTGTTATCAATCGTTTCTTCATACCATTGCAGATGGTACCGTTTGCTTTCTCGACTTGACCATTGGTTTGCGGATGTGCCACCGACGCAAAGTGTAGTTTGATGCCTACCTATGCGCAATATGCCTTGAATTGCTTGGAGGTGAAATTTCAACCGTTGTCCGTGACAATACTATGGGGGACGCCGAATCGAAAAACTGTACCTTTGATGAAGCTTACCACCGATGCTGCATCTGGCGAATTTATTGGTTTTGCTTCAATCCACTTGGTAAACTTGTCGACAGCCACGAGCATATATTCATATCCTCCTGGCCACGCCTTATGTAGTTTGCCTACCATATCGAGGCCCCATTGAGCGAAAGGCCATGACAAGGGTATTGGCATTAGCTCTGCTGCCGGAGAATGAGGTTTTGCCGCGAATCTTTGGCACGCATCGCAAGTACGCACTATGTCCTTTGCATCTTATATTGTTGTTAGCCAGTAAAATCCTGCTCTGAAAACCTTGGTTGTTATTGCTCGGCTGCTTGCGTGGTGTCCGCATATTCCCTCATGTACATCCTTTAGATTAATTGTTCCTTCTTTGGGTGTAACACATCTCTGCAATACTCCCGATATACTTCGCTTATAGAGCTCTCCTTTTACCACAGTAAAAGCTTTGAATCATCTAATAACTCGCCTTGCTTCTACTGGGTCTTCAGGTAGTTCTTTCATTAGGATATATGCTATGTAAGCCTGCATCCAAGGAATTTGCACCATCATTATCCCATGTGACTCCTCCTCATCTCCCGATGTGTTTGCTTCTGATCCTGCTGGAGCCCCCGAGTCTTTCTCAACCTTCTCCTTCTTCTTCTGTTGTTTCTTCGCCTTGGTTGACCTTTCAGTTATTTCTTCCCAATACGCCGGGTGGTATTGCTAAACATTGCGACCCGATGTTTGCCAGAACATCGGCTTCGTCGTTGCTGAGTCTGCTGATATCATTTACTTCGCACCCGTCAAAGAGTTTCTCTAGTTCATTGTATACTTCTTTGTATGCTATCATACTATCATTGACTACGTCGCACTGATTCATCACCTGTTGAGCCAGCAGTTGTGAATCACAGAATTTTTTTAATCGGGTTGCTCCGCAGGCCTTCGCCATCTTCATCCCATGTATGAGTGCTTCATACTCCACCTCAATATTGGATGCGTTGGGAAACATCATCCGTAGCACGTATTTCAACTTGTCTCCTTGAGGTGATGCTAATATCACACCTGCTCCAGCTCCTTCTAGCCTCTTGGACCCGTCAAAGTTCATGGTCCAAGTTCTCGACAAATCTGGGGGGGTCCCGTATTTTGTAGCTCCATCCACTCTGCGACGAAGTCTGGTAAGATCTGCGACTTTATTGCTTTTCTTTTCTCATATGTGATGTCTCGAGGGGAAAGCTCTATTCCCCAAAGGGAGACACGACCCGTAGCCTCTGGGTTGTTTAATATATTTGATAAAGGCGCCTCGTTGACCACTATTACCGGATGCGCCGAAAAATAGTGTCGCAATTTTCTTGCGGTTGTAAACACTCCATATGTTAACTTCTGGTACTACGGGTACCGCTGTTTTGAAGGCGATAAAACTTCGCTGATGAAGTATACCGACCGCTGGAGTCCATGGAGTTTTCCTTCTTCTTCTCTTTCGACCACAAGTACTGTGCTAACCACCTGAGGCGTGGTTGCGATATAACAGGAGAGGTTCCTTTTCCTTGGGCGCCACCAGTATTGATAGTGTTGAGATTGTACGTTTGAGGTCCTCAAAAGCTCTGTCTGCTTCTTCGTTCCACTCGAATTTTTCCCCTTGCTTGATCAAGGCGTAAAATGGCAACGCCTTTTCTCCCAGCCTGGCGACGAATCTTCTTAAAGCCGCGACTCGCCCAGTTAGCTGTTGTATTTCCTTTAGCTTGGTTGGCTTCCGTATTGTTACGATGGCTTGAATTTTCTCTGGATTAGCCTCGATTCCTCTTCCTCACACCAGAAACCCAAGAAGTTCTCCTACAGGGACGCCAAAAGAGCACTTCGTCGGGTTCAGCTTGAGGCAGAATTTGTCGATGTTGTCGAAAGTTTCCTTCAGATCCTCGATCAAGGTTGACCCCTGCTTTGTTGTTATGATGACACCATCAATATACACTTGAACGTTCTTGCCAATCTGCGTGGCAAGGCACTTCTGCATCATCCGCTGATATGTTGCTCCCGCGTTTTTAAGCCCAAAAGGCATTGTTCTGTAACAAAACACACCATATGGTGTTATGAAAGCTGTTTTGACCTCATCTTCTTCTTTTAGTCGGATCTGGTTGTAACCGAGTATGCGTCCATGAAGGAAAGACGTTCACGGCCCTGCCGTGGAGTCGATAATTTGATCGATCCTCGGGAGGGGGAAGTGATCCTTTGGACAGTGTTTATTGAGACACGTGAAGTCGACGCACATGCGAAGGACCTTTGTGTTTTTCTTCGGGACCAGCCCTGGGTTTGCTACCCATGTGGCTTCTGTGTGTAACTCTTTGATAAATCCTGCTTCTCTGAGTCGATTAATTTATGACAGCATAGCTTTGCGGTTTGGTTCCGAAAAACGCCGCAAGGGTTGCTTGATTGGTCTGGCCATTGGATCCAAGTTAAGGGGGTGCTCGGCAAGTTCCCTGGGTACTCCTGGCATGTTAGCTAGACACCATGTGAATATTTCCCAGCGCTCACAGAGGAACTCGACGAGCGCGCTTTCCTATGCGAGATCCATGTTTGTTGCGATGGCTGTCGTCTTCTTAGGATCTGTCGGGTGGATCTATACTTCCTTCGAATTTTTGGTGGTATCAAAGGTTGGCTCCTTCAGTGGTCTTCCTCCGTCAGGCAACACGTCGTAATCAGTTGTTAGCCTTTACGCCATATATTCTGCTTGCATCCCGAAGGTTTCGGACAACCGATGAAAATCCTTGTCGCACTTATCAGCTAGCGCGAAACTGCCTTTTACTGTGATTGGACCCTTGGGTCCGGGGAGTCTCCACAACAGATATGTGTAGTGTGGCACTGCCATAAACCTGGCATAGGCGGGTCGCCCTAACAAAGCGTGATACTGAGACGGGATATCCACGACTTCAAACTCCAACTTCTCTCTTCTGTAGTTTTCTCGGGTTCCAACCTGAACGTCGAGATTGATCTTTCCCAATGGGTAACAACGGCTTGTCTGGTGTGATGCCATGGAAACTCGTGTCAGTTGGTATTAGATTTGCCAAGGATATGTTCATCTTCCTCAACGTATCTGCATACATGAGGTTTAAACTGCTGCCTCCATCTATGAACACTCGTGAAACGTTGAATCCTGCGATTACCGCTGGTAGGATCAAGGCAGACTGCCCTGCTGGTCGTGGAACTTGCTGCGGATGGTCCGCTATGGTGAAGCCAATGTCCTGCCCCGACCAATTCAAGTACTCGATTGTTGGTGGAGGCATCTTCTCTGCCATAAAGACTTGTCGCGAGATTACTTTCTGAGCTCTATTGGAGGGCATGCCCTTCTGAATCATCGACACCACACCATTGGTATCGATATAAGGACCATTGCTTGGAGGTGCCGACAACTGCAACTGATGTCGATTTTCGTCCGTAATTACGGGTGGAGGTGGAAGGTGAATCTCACTCCTTGGCCCCTGGGGGTTTCTGTTTACTGCCTGCGTGCTGGTATGCCCTGCATATCTATGCAGTGCTAGGAAGGTTCAGCAGTCCTTCTGCAGATGCCCCGACTGCCTCTTTCCGTTATTTGTCGAGAAAGAAGTGCATTTGGCATGGTCCATTCAAGAGATCTTCGGGTGACACATATGGCCTTTGGAACCTTGGTCCATTATTTTGCATGTTGGGACGGGGACCATCCCTGTAGTCGTTGCGCTGCTCACCACTCTTTTGATAATCATCCCGACTATTACCTCCGTTGTTTCCTCGGAAACCAGCCGATATTTGGCCGGGAGCGTCATAATCTGAGAACTGACGGGAGAATAGTCGTCTATATTGAATGTTTCGATTGCGCTCATCCTCAGGCGACCTATGCCGTTGGTTGTGAACAACATCTTCTCCATCTGCCCAGCGATTTGCTATTTCCATGAGTGCTGTTATTGTTTTCGGGTTGGTTCTTCCCAAATCCTCGACGAAGTATTTCCTTCGGATCCCAGCAACAAACGCGTCTATTGCTCTTTCGTCAGATATGTTCTCTGCCGAGTTTTTGATAATGTTCCACCTCTGGATGTACGTCCTCATTGACTCATCATACTTCTGTCTGCAAGCCCTTAGCTGCTCTATTGATGCGGGTTTCTTGCATGTAGATAGTAAATTTTTCACGAAGATGACCTCGAAAGTTTCCCAACTATCGATAGATCCGGGCGGTAACTTTTTAATCCATGATCGCGCTGCTCCACTTAGGTGCACCTGGATGCTCTGCATGGCGGTTGCTTTGGTTCCACCCGTCAATTTTACTGTCTCCAGATAGTCGACTAGCCAATCCTTGGGATCTTGCAGGTCATCGAACTTTTTATAGTTGTCAGGCAACTTGAAACCAGATGGGACCCGTGTTTTGCGAACTCTTCGGGTGAAACAAGGGAGACCGCACATATCCTCCTCATCGACATCTGGTGAATGGCGACGTTCTCTCCTTTCTTGCTGCGCTCTATCGACCCGCGCCTGTGTCGTTGTATCTCTCCCAGCACTCGTTCTTGAGGGTCTTGCACTACCACTGTAGGTCGCAGACTATTTTGCCTTGGAGCACCTTCGGGAGGGGTTCTTGTACTTGCAAACGCTGTTCCCATGGCTCCAACTCCTACCATAGCCATATTGTACAATGCTTCTCTTGGATCTCCGGGAGGTGGCCTTGATGCCAATATGAAAGCTTGGGTCGCCATATATCCGGCTTCCGGTGTCTTGGGAATAATAATTCCCCTTGTGTCTATCGACATAAAGGACATGTCAAGGTTCTGGACTAGATTCTCCCTCTCGGCTTCAGGTATATGCTGCAACCGAGACCTTGCCCTATTGCGAGCTGCTCTGTGACTATCTCCTCCCGAAGTACCTGATTGTCGACTCAGCTCAGCTCTTCGCCGGCTTGACGCGGAAGCTGCGGCTCTCCTCCTATCAAGCTCGGCTTTCTGTTTTCCGAGTTCTCATCCAGCACGGGCGAGTCTATATTGGTATGCTTGCAACTCTTCAGCTGTGGCAGTCATAGTCACCGGCTCCGTGCCATCGATGGCTTTTGCAGCTCTGTCCCAAACCCCTTGCGGAAGTTGCACCATCTGTCGCGTTGCAGGTCCGACATACTTGGTGCCTAAACCTCGCATAAGATCAGCGGGATCGATGTATGGATTTGCCGCATCATCGAAAGCCTCTGATGTCTCCTCCTGTGGGCGACTTGTCTCTCCAATTACATAGACTTGATGATATTTTGAAGTTTTACTTTCATCGGGGTTGGTAACACCGTCGCATAGATCGGCGAAGACCTCCCTAACAAAAGTAGACTTGTCGATGAAGTCGTAGCTGTCGACGCTGTCTGGGTCACTGCTTATATTGGAGCCCGCAGACGACTCGAAGGACATGCTGCCGAAGATTTTGACGAGTTTTCCGCTTGTCGCCGTCTTGACGAAGCGTGGCGGCGAGATCTCCTCGGCACCCGTCTCGAACGATGACGACGATTCCGAAAGATCGGAGTCGGCCGCCGACGATCCCGACGAAACCGGAACCTCAAGACGATGTGATCCCTCTCTTCCGACGCGTAAGTGGAACCTCCCGAACGTCATCTCCATAGGCTCCTCCAGATACGCATATGCATCCACACGGGAGGGCGGGTGAGGAACAAAATTGACTAGACCAGTTTCGATCTGTTTAGCTCTGTCCATCACGTTGCTTGCCACCGAAGATGTCGATGATGTTGAGCATGCCATCGAGATCAGCTCCTTGTCGCCTCTAATTCCCACAGACGGCGTCAATTGACAAGGTATCGACTTGTCAATGCCTACGGATTGTAGACTAAGGTTTTCGTAGGAAGTAGAGGGAAAGTAGATCTCGAGGGTTCAGCCGGAAAAGTATTCAACTGCTAGAAAACTAGGGTTGTGTTGACAATGAAATCGATCCCCTCTTTCTCCTTCGACTCCCCCTTATATAGGAGGCGGAGCCGAAGGTTTCGTGATGTACAAGTTACAAAGACCGGGTGACTCTTTGGGTTCGTCTCGTAATAGATACAAGTTATTATTCCTAATACAACTCTGTCTTTCCAAACTACCTCTTAACTGGGCTTCCGGGCTTCATAAATTTCGGGTGGTGAGCCTTCAGTAAACCCCGGGTACCATCTTCGGCAGGCCCATTGGGATGCCTATGTCACTATGAGCCCAAATTCAGTTTTTCTCTTTGGGTGCATATACTTTCTCCGCCCAAAAAAAATATTTCTAATTGTTAAAAAAATTCAACAATTTTTTTGGCATATACATCTCAATAATCAATGATATTCTTTTGAATTTATCTCTTTTACACAACCCAAATGGCAAGTCAATTTTTCATGGAAAGAATTTCCCCGCACGTAGCAAATGAAGATGTACAAATAAATTTTTCGTTTGTAATTTATTGGCATTCTAAAATGTATCAAAACGCATTTCAAAATAAAAAGGAGCATATGCACCCAAGAGGCAAAACATCACTCCCTCCCACTTGCATCTATAATTGTACCACTCAATCCATTTTAAGATGCAGTTCCACAATATACCAATATATGCGCTAGACCACCATACACATGCGTTAATTAGATGCATTTGACTTCTTTGTTTCATTGACAAATTCTTGAGCCAAAGTGCTGAAATAGTATTGCATAAACATAGACGTAGCAACTCATTAAATTGAGGGAAGTTTTGCTATATGAAACTTTTATTTTCTAGCTTTTGTTGAAACATACGGCTCGATTGTATCTTTGGCGGGCATCGTTTTAATTTTATGACACATTTGTTAGAACCCATTGAATGGCCACAATGGAAATGATTGACACTATTACCATGCTATCACCGGTTATGAAGAGAATGTGTCAAATTTCTTCGTTTGGTCATGCGATGTGTTATGGTAAATGTGAAACAAAATTGCAATGGTACCCGGCAAGACACAATCATGGTATATTACGGCTAACTCCAGAATATGGCTATGCCCTCTAGAAAATTGTACCGTAAATTAATTAAACTGAGAATAATACCCCTCCGTTACATGAAGATGTCTTGGATTTACCTAAATTTAGATGTATCTATAATCCAAATTTTTACAAATCTAAAATCACTGGTAGAAAAAGGGACTTTAGTCCCGGTTCGCAAAGGGCATTAATCTCGGTTGCGCAACCGGGACTAAATATGCGCGACTAAAGGCACCCCCATCCGCGTACGTTCCGTGCGTCGGGGCGAAAATGTCTCCTCATGTAAATTTTTCGATTTTTTTTTCGAATTTTTTTCCACTCCATTTTTTTTCCTATTTTCTCAGAATTTCTATTATTTCAGTTATTTGCATAGTTTAGTGGCTATCTCTAACTACACTTATGTCTAGTCAAATTACTTACTCGTGGTCAAACTTCCCGCTCGGTCACCCATCCTCCAACTACTCTAGCACTAGCACGCTTAACTTCCGAGTTACATCTCGCATCCAAGTGCTTCGCGCGCATGTATGTGCTAGTAGTATCATATCAATCCTATTAACATATGTTGGTCGATGTCACATTTATTTATTATTTGAATTTCAAATAATTATTTTAATAAACAAAAGTAATGATGTAAAAATAATTTTGAATAAATAAATGAACATTAACTTTTTAATTTGTATTATTTTTTAATTTTTTAATTTTTTTTTTGCCAAACCTAAAAATTTGAAAATCTAAAAGGGTAAAAGTAATAGTAATCTTTATGCATGATACAATTATTAATTTTAATTTTTTTAAAAATAAAAAAATATATAATCCAGAATTTATAGCAAAAACTAAAATCTTCCTGCTTTCGTATTTTCATTTGGAATTTTGAGAATCTAAAAATTGGCTAACCGGGTAAGTCCCGGTGAACTCGGATGTAACTTTTTCCCACGATGATTTTGATATATTATACGGTTTTTTTCGACGTCGTATGCAAAAGTTAATGCGGTTTTACCATTTTTCAAAACTTTTTGCAAAAAAAGTGAAAATTCAAATTTGTTAATTTTCCCTAATATTAGGTTGCATAACATACAAGAATCTGAAAACATTTTATTTTTTGAATTTTCTATCATTTTCTTTTCTATTTTACAGTGTCAAAAAAGGTGATCCACGAGGGGGGGTGAAGGGTGCGTGGGGAGTAAAAAACCTGGAAACTAAAGGGTATCCTTTAATCCCGGTTGGTGTCCCCAACCGGGACTAAAGCTTCCTGTCCTGGTCGCAGCCCACCGTAACCCTTTAGTCTCGGTTGCCCGAGTATTAGTCTCGGTTCACCAGCAGAAGCGGGACTAAAGACTCCATTAGTCCCGGATCAAACTATTTGGGGACTAATGGGTTGGAATGGAAGGTCTTTTTTCTACTAGTGAATAACTTTCATGTGACGAGAGAAGTATGTGTTTCCACTAAAGGTAAAATGGTACTGCTCCTGAATAAACTATGTCGCGGTACATGGTTGAGTCACTGAATGGCAGACACGACTATAAAATTAGTTTAAGGACATCTTTACTTAAAGCACCCAATGACGACACACATCACCTGATTTAATTAAACATATATACAAATCCTTTGCGATATCATGATATTTTTTGCTCGGAAAAAGCAACTACATATAACAACGGACATCGGCAATAGTAGGACCAGACCAACCTACCATCCGAGATCTAGTTTGCCCATCGCCTCCTCCATCCGATATCATGCTGTCCTCGGAGAAGTGGCCTCTCCTTACTTCTACTTCCCACGCGCCAAGGGATCCATCCCTCTTTCCCGCAGGATTTACCCACGTGCTGTCAAACGAGATCGACGTGCACAGCCAAATCCCCAAGAACCCTAATCACCTCACGAGAGGCTCCTAGTTTTCCAGGGAAAAAACACAACCAAGAGAATTCTGAAAAAGACGCTATAACACAACATATGGTACGAAGGCAATGGTAGGACCGAACCAGCCTAGCTAGCATACAAACATGCAGGGGGCGTATGATGTATGACTACTATGCTGGGGATCGACATGATCCAGATTTGCACTAAAACACAAGTGGTAGTTGTACGTGATACAAGTGGTAGTGTACGCCATGATTTAGGCTCGCCACCAACCTAACTGCGCGCGCGCATGCATGCTTTTGTATCTTTACGCTTCATAGCATGGCAGGTGTGCATGATGCAGGCTCCACGTAGTGCTAATTAAGATAAGAAAATATAAGGATGTGCAACGTCACATGCATGCTACGTGATATGTACGGGGCTACTGCTCAATGTAACTCTACTCCCACTTGTCCTAATGGCTACTGCACGTCGTACAATTAATTTATACTACCACGTTACGGTAAATAAGGCTTATCAATGTAATTAAAAATCAAGGTTTAAGCAAATATAAAGAGGAAACATAAACATCTACAACATAAAACAAATATACTAAAGTTTATTACAAATCCCGACACTCATTATGTAGTACTCACTTTGCTCCATAATGAGTGTCGGGATTTGTAATAAAGTTTACAACGTTAATATTTCTGATACTTATTATGGAACGGAGGGAGTGTATAAAAAATATTTTGGGTGGAATGTACTGAAGTTGATTTGGTCAAATTTAAAAGATATTAATTTTTAACTAAATTTAAATGCCATAACTATTAAACCGAGGGATTATGTTTTGATTAATCTACATGAATTCGGTACAACCACTAAACTGTAAACCGTTATATACGATGCTGGAGTTCAGGTCAATGAGTTACGTACTCCACATATCTATAGGTATTTAGCTTCACGATTTGTTTTATACACAACCTCTGATCCATTCCATGCATGCTTGTTTCTATCCACGTCCGCAGTTCTTGAGTCCTGATTGACTCATACAAGTTCCAAATTAAAAATTAGAACTGCTGCAGCTACATTCTACTTAGGCTGGTGCCAATGGGGGCGGGAGTGGAGGCGGTACCGCCCGGCTTGGGGCGGTAGGCGGGCGGGAGAGGGGCGGGAGGGCAGCGCGGGGCGGTGGCGCTGGCGCCGGGCGCTATCGCCCGCTACCGCCCGGCTACCGCCCGCGCTGGGGGCGATAGGGGGCGAGAGCGGGGCGAGAGGCGGGGCGGCGCGCCGGCGAGAGGGGGCGAGAGGCGGGGCGAGAGGGAAGGGCTGAGGTGGCGCGTTGTGATTGATCGTTGGGGTAGCCGTTGGGGTAGCCATTGCTGGTTCAAAAAATCCGAAAAAAAACCCCAAAAATTCATCCCCACCCCCTATAAATACCCCCATATGGTTTCAGTCATTCCACATCTCATTTCATCTATGAGACAGTTGCTTCAAATGTCGGCCCTGCAATACACCACCATGCACCATCAAGCCTAGCAGCCAGGATTCAAATGGACACCGAAATGAGGGAGTCACCGATGTATACACAGCTCTAGCATGATTTGATGGAGCATGTGTGGGCTAATTCCTAGATTATGTAATTTTATCAAATTTTTATGTAATTTTTTTATGATGTAATCGGTAACAATTTTAGTTCAATAAAATAATTTCCTTGCATTATTTATATTGTTGTAATCTGAAAATGAAAAGCTGATGTCGAGGAGAGAGAAAAACTGACGTGGAGGAAAGAGAAGTAAAGCTGGCACTATAGCCTGTGCATTGGCACCGTGAGGTGAGAGTGGGGTGAGAGTAGGGTGAGAGTGAGGAAAAAACCTGACGTGACGGGTGAGAGTGAGGCTATGCATTGGCACCAGCCTTACAGAACTAGCGATCTATTGCCATCGTTAAGGTTAACGACGGCATCTTGCAGACAGGGGTAGGCGCCAAGGAGGTAGCTAGAAAGCCGCCCTGAAACATCGGATACTTGATCCTCTCCATGGATCGATCGATTGCGCGGTCCACATGGTTCAGAGGCCTGACCAGATTATAAAAGATAATCAGAGCCTGACAACCTCTGCTCTCCTCTGCCCCTGCTTCCATGTGTTTGTTCCTTTCCCCTTTAATCCTTCCAGCCTTCTTCTCCTGGTTAATTTTGTTTTGAATTGCTATTACATCTCTCTTTTTTTTTTAGAATTCTTATGCAGAGAAATTGCCAAATTGACATCCTTTCATCTTGCTGTCTTATTTCATTATTACTAGATCGTCTTGCAAAGTAATTCATGGATGATTCTTGTGATGGCATGAAAAACCAGAGCTGATCGATCAGCTTATGGAAGTAGCAGATCTGGAAGGTACATGCATGGGGCAGAGGGCACCTATATATCATTAGCTGCATGCTTGTGTTAGCAGTGCTGTCGACCCTGCTTTACCACAAAGAACTGCTCCTCCGGCCATCGATCCAGAAATTAAAATATTTTGTACGGCGACCCAAAGCAGTACTTGCCTGTCTTAGCACAAGGAGGCACGCACATATGCATGCAAAATTAGAGGGAAGGCGCGAGATCCAAGGCACACAAATCGGCCAACCCTATCTAGTTTAACCAAAGGATGGTTACGTGTAAATGTACCGTGAATGCGATTCTAGACTTCAGATTCCAAGTCGTGTCCAAAATCACCACCTTAAAATTTATATTCTAATATTTAATAAATATAGTACTATACCCAAAGTAGCATCCGTACACTTAGAGCAAGTATAATAAGTCCTAGTCAACTGGCTATAAGGGTTAAAATAATATATTCATGCTTAGTTGGAGGAGAGAGAGAGGAGGAGTGGGCTCTCATGCAAGAGCCAGCTCTAGCATATGCTCCTAGGCACTTTGTGAGAGTGAAATGTGGGACATCCATTGATAAAGTAGTACATGATTATAGCTCACTATTATACATGTTGGTTCTATGTTAGCTACAAATGACATGGCACATGGCTTATAGCCAGCTGTTGGCTATACTATTAAACATGGCTCTATGTTTCTTCAATGAAGGTTAAGAGCAAGTACAATAGAGTCCAGTCAGCTGACTATAAGACATTGAATAATATATTTTAAATGAGTTGGAGGAGAGAGAAGAGGAGAGAGAAGGGAGGTGGGCTACTATGCAATAGCCAGCTCTTGCACGTGCTCCTAGGCACTTTGTGAGAGTGAAATGTGGGCCATATGTTAGTAAAGTGCTTCATTCTTGTAGCCAACTATTATACATGTTAGCTATAAGATAACTACAAATGATATGGCATCTTGTTATAGCCAGCAGTTGGCTATACTATTGGAATTGCTCTAATCAAGCTTTATGATTTCAGGTAGTGTTGGCCGCACGTGGAAGATACTAGAATGGACTTTGACAACGTCATATATGCGTTGCATATGTTTGTGTCACACACTACATCCTACAAATTAGCTATCATTTTCGTTACAAATGTACTAATTAGCTAGTCTTAGCAACCAAGATATCCCAAGAAACTCGACTAAACAGCTCGAAAAGCTCTCTTTTTGTATGCACGGTGATGTACCCCTCTAAAAAACATGTCTACCTAGAAACAGAGATATGCTCAAAAGATATTGATTGTGTGATGCATCTATCACCGACGGAGATCCACTAATCAGTGCTTAGTGCCAAATATAGTACGGTGCATTAAGGGTATGGCCGGTCACTTGTCACCACAATGAGCCAAAATGTCCAGAACGATCGTTGAGGATGAGATCGCTATCAACCATTAGTGGATCAGTCAACCACTAAAGGTAACTTTTAGGTACCAAAAGATCATTTTCATTTTTCCATGCCTCCTTTTCAGCCTAAATTTATTGAGATTTTTCTTGAAAACGGAGGCAAAATGTATACCCCAATCTATTAATTAAAAAGAAGTGTTTTAACAAGATAGTCCAGACTAAAATAAAATACAAGGAATTACTCTCTTAGTATTATTTCACCCCAATGTTTTGCGCTCGTGGACCCCCACGAATGGCCTTCCCGCTTAAATTTCGCTAAACTGATAAGATAAGGTGCATGTGAAAAACCTTGTGTTGTGCTCGTTTAAAACTTCCCATGTAACTAGCAACGTTAGAGAAGCAATGAATCTTACGCTTAGGAACAGAACCATCTGTCATCGTGCTCCACCAATTCTTGATTGAGAATCCCACCCATAGGCTAGAATGGACGTCGGGAATGCCCATCAAATCTTTGACGCCTTGCCAAATGCGTATGGTGAACCGACAATTAACGAATGGATGGCAAACAGATTTGATATCTTCTTTACAAAATGGAAAAATCAACAATTTCGCCAACCACAATTTTACAAGCGATCCGTCGTCCAAACTCTATTTTATGTGAGGAGCAACGTAAAAACAAATTCTTTTGGGGGAACCCAAGCTTTTCCACACCGTCATGTACATGGTTGAGGATATAGAGACCAAGAATTGCACCTCATACGTGAACTGGGCCAAATATTGCCCTTTGGCTGTTAGCATCAAACTTATGTCGTCATCAACATTGTCATCGAGTAGCACATATTGAAGGTTAACCCAAACTCCTCAACCTAAGAGAAAATTTCTCCCAACAACACTTTGCCAAGCCAAATATTGGCACGGCTAACTTTCCAAGATTTTCTCTTTGATATATGATTTATGAGGGGCACAAATCTTTGGGCTTCTGCCCATAAATACAAGGGTCCTTCAAAAAGATGCCTTGCACCTATTTCGAGTAGTGATGTCAGTGGCAATGTAGAATATGTCCATTTCCTCCTCAGAGTAAGGGTGCTAGAACCCACTGATATGTCACAAAAACGTATCTATAATTTTTTATGCTCCATGCTTGTTTTACACCAATTCATATATGTTTTGCTTATATTTCGTTACACTTTTACATGATTTTCGGCACTAACCTATTGACAAGATGCCATAGTGCCAGTTCATGTTTTCTGCTGTTTTTGGTTTCAAAAAAGTTGTACAGGAAACATTATCCGAATTGGATGGGACAAAAGCCGAAATCAATATTTCTCCGTAACGAAGATAGAGACCGAAGAGGGGGCGAAGAAGCGCGAGGGGGCAGCCAGGCCAACCCTAGGCGCGGCCCAGGACTTGGCCGCGCCTAGGGGTGGTGTGGCCCCACCAGGGCTCCACCGACCTCGCCCTTCCGTCTATATATTCACGATCTCGGGAAAACCCATGACACCCGAGCCTCCATCCACGAAAAGTTCCGCCGCGGCCGCCATCGCAGAACCCATCTCGGGGGGTTCTGAAGCTCTTCCCGGCACCCTGCCGGAGGGGAAAATCATCGCCGGAGGCATCTACATCGCCATTCCCGCCTCCGAAGTGATGCGTGAGTATTCCATCCCTGGACTATGGGTCCATAGCAGTAGCTAGATGGTTGTCTTCTCCAATTTTTGCTTCATGTATAGATCTTGTGAGCTGCCCTACATGATCAAGATCATCCTTATGTAATCCTGCATGTTGTGTTTGTTGGGATCCGATGAATATTGTATACTATGTTGAGGTCGATTATATATTCATGTCATATGTTATTTGTGATCTTGCATGCTCTCCGTTGCTAGTAGAAACTCTGGCCAGGTGGATACTTGTAACTCCAAGAGGGAGTATTTATGCTCGATAGTAGGTTCATGCCTCTAGTTTTCTGGGAGAGTGACAATAACTTCTAAGATTGTAGATGTGCTATTGCTACTAGGGAGAAAACGACAATGTTTTATCCGAGAGTAATTCTATTGTTTACATTACACACAATGCTTAATGCAATTATTTGTTGCCTGCAACTTAAACCTGGAAGGGGGAAAAACTACGTTGGCAAACCAGCCAATCTAGAGAGACCAAAACATGTCGGCAATATTTTGTTTCTCGGCTAACCGCCCCTAGGCCTCTAGGGTTCCCGTTTTTTCCTCCGATGGCGCCGCCGCTGGAGTCCACCGATCATCGTGGAATAATCGATCTTGACTGTCGAGGTAGGATCAAAGCTTTCTAGAGTCTCGTTTCCGTTGCTGCATGGAGGATCCACGCGATCCATCGGCTATCCCGCCGGTGACCCCGCGGGTAGAGGATGAAGGGAGTGGGTCGAAGGCTTGTTCCCAGGATGAATTAGAGGATCGTTTTGATGGCTTGAAGCTGTGTGGAGAGGAAGAGATTGATCTAGATTTCTCTGAGGAGTTAGATGATCTGATTGGAGATGTTCGCTGGCTAGCGCTTTTTAGGGTTCATACAACAAAAGCGTTCAGCCATGCCGCCATGTTTAAGCAGATGCGCAATGCGTGGGCGTCTGCCCAGGATGTTACTTTCAAAGCGATGGGGACGAACCTCTTTCTCGTCCAATTTCAATGTTTGGGAGACTGGAATCGTGTCATGGATGGTGGTCCGTGGCTTTTCCGTGGCTCTTCTATTGTTCTCGCTGAATATGATGGATTCTCAAACGTTCAAGACTATAAACTTGACAAACTCCCGGTCTGGTCTAGGATCCAAGGAATTCCTGATGGGTTAATAAAGAAGAAGGAACTAGCGGAAAAGGTTGCTAAGAAAGTGGGTGAACCACCGTTCAATGTTATTGTCAATGAAGGGAGAATTAACACCTCAAAATACCTGAGAGCTAGGGTACATCTGGACCTGAATAAACCGCTTGTGCGGTTTGTCCCAATAAATCTGAAAGAGAGAAAGAAATATCTTGTATACTATGAGAGACTCCCAGATTTTTGTCACTTTTGTGGTCTGATTGGGCATACTGTAACTGAATGCGGTGATGGACTTCATGAGCCTGATAAATGTGAGTGGGGTGATAATCTGCTGGTAAAATATGAACCAGTGGTTGCTACAGATGGTAGGGGAAGAGGCTCTCGTGGAGGTTTTGGAGGCAGGGGTCGTGGGACTGGAGGCAGACCTGGAGATCCTAACAGATACGAAACATAAGACATGGATGTAGGGATTGACGACCTTGATGATGAAGGTAAAAAACGACTAGCTTTTCGTAAAAGACTGTTTAATTCTAATGGTCAGATTATTTCCCCATTTAGTAGTCAGGTGGAGAAGGACAATGCTACAGTTGCTGACAAAATTAAGATGTTGGAATATGGGGCTTCGGCTAGTACTGATGGTACGACAACCCCGCAGAAGGTGCAGGTTACAAAAAGAGTAAGGATGAACGGTGATGAAAGAGTGGATATGGACGATAACTTGATATCGTAGACCTCCGCGTTGGAGGATCGTCGGGAGCAATGAAAATCATAGGATATAACGGCCGCGGCCTCCAAAGAGACGCGGCCGTCCGGGCTCTGCTGAACTTCACGAAGCGGAGTCGCCCGGATGTTTTATTTCTGTCTGAAACTCACCTAGAGGAGTGGCCGGCAGAATGTCTAAAGATAAGGTTGTAGATGGATTGCAAAGAGGTGGTACGGAGCGATGGACGAAGTGGTGGTCTTCTTCTATTGTGGAAGAAAGAAATTCATATTTCACTTCTCTACAAATCTAGCAATTATATCGATGTTATGGTTGGGGTTGGGGCAGAGAATGTGTGGCGTTTTACTGGTTTTTATGGAGAACCAAGATGGCGGGATAAACAACTTACTTGGCAGTATTTCCGTGATCTCCATGCAGCGGTGAACTTGCCTTGGCTAGTGATGGGTGATATTAATGAGATTATGTATCCTTTTGAGAAGGAGGGAGGAAACCCAAGACCTCAAAATTATATGAAGGCTTTCAGAGATGCGATGGAGGAGTGTAACTTGTCAGACTTTGGGTATACTGGACCTAAGTTTACATGGCATAGAGGAAAAATTCGAGAACGTTTGGATCGGGCATTGACAAATGAAGCTTGGAATACTAAATTTGGGGATGCGGTTCTGCTAAATATGGAATATAGTCATTGTGATCATCGCCCAATTATGATGGAATTTGACAAGGAAGAAAATTACACTTATACTGGGTGATAAGGGTGGCCCAATCTTCTCAGTAAGCAACGGTGGTGATGATAATCATAAGATGATAGCAGCGGAGGAACACGACGATGTAGTGGATGATAACTTGTATGACGCAACGAGATCTCTCGATTGGTCCCTGTCGCCAATGCAACAGCTCTCAACCCTGCAAGATATTCGCAACTCCACACACTTGCGCACGTAGCCGCCGACCACGAAGCGGTAAGTTGCAACCGTCTAATTCCCAATGGAACGGCAGATCACACAAGACTTTAACAGGATCTACACAATATCAAGCAATATGGTGTAGGGAATTCAATAGTTTTGCAGAGCAAACAACTAAGAACTAGGGTTTATCTTAAACGTGGTCTAAATCAGCTAGGGAGTGTCCTGGGCACTTATATAGGAGTACAGGATGACCTCAGGTCGAAAAAATACGAGAATAACCGACCTAGAACAGATCTGGTCGAGACAGACTCGGAGTCGGCCGGTCGGGAGGCCGGTCGACCGGGTCTGGGACCGGCCAGTCCGGTTCAAACCAAGCCTGGAGCTGGGTGGTGACCGGGCGACGTTTCTGGCTTACTGGACATCGCCCGGATGGCACAGGTCAAAAACCCGGTTGAAACCGGGCGGACCCGGCGCAGGATCCGGTCGGACCGGGCACAGGACCGGATGGTCCGGCGGCACGGCCGGTCGGACCGGATCGCGGCACCGGCCTGAACTTCAGCTTCCCCTCTCGCGCATTCCTCCCGCTCCTCCCTCGCGCGTCCATGGGATGTCTTCATGTCCAGCTCCATGTCCAACTTCACGTCCATCTTCTGGTCCAGCTGCTCCTCTCTTCCTCGTGCGATGCTTGCTCCCTCCTCATACCTGATCATACATAAGTAATAGCACTTAGGCAGTATAAAGTTCACATCAATCAAAGTATCGTTTAGGAACAAGTTCACTTGTTGTTTGAGTAGCTTCGCATGAGCTCGTGTTATTGGTCCAATCCTAACTTCATTGGACTTGAGCTTCACAGCAGGATCATCTTCAGCTTGAAATGACGGAGGTAGTAGTGAGGTAGGGATGTCCTCATCATCTCCCCCCCCCCCCTTTCAAAAGGCGTCGACCCCGACGCTTGCTTGCGTGGGAGTTGACTTGCAACGTCGCCAGAAAGTAGCTTCCTTGTGACGGTAAAGCACACATCCGTTGGGAACCCCAAGAGGAAGGTATGATGAGCACAGCAGCAAGTTTTCCCTCAGTAAGAAACCAAGGTTTATCGAACCAGTAGGAGTCAAGGAACACGTGATGGTTGTTGACGGCGGAGTGTAGTGCAGCGCAACACCAGGGATTCCGGCGCCAACGTGGAACCTGCACAACACAATCAAAGTACTTTGCCCCAACTTAACAGTGAGGTTGTCAATCTCACCGGCTTGCTGTAACAAAGGATTAGATGTATAGTGTGGAAGATGATGTTTGCAAAGAACAGTAAGAACAAGTATTGCAGTAGATTGTATTTGATGTAAAGAATTGGACCGGGGTCCACAGTTCACTAGAGGTGTCTCTCCGATAAGAAATAGCATGTTGGGTGAACAAATTACAGTTGGGCAATTGACAAATAGAGAGGGCATAACAATGCACATACATATCATGATGAGTCGTGTGAGATTCAATTGGGCATTACGACAAAGTACATAGACCGCTATCCAGCATGCATCTATGCCTAAAAAGTCCACCTTCGGGTTAGCATCCGCACCCCTTCCAGTATTAAGTTGCAAACAACAGACAATTGCATTAAGTATGGTGCGTAATGTAATCAACACAAATATCCTTAGACAAAGCATTGATGTTGTGACGCCCCGGAACCGGTATCCTGAGGATTCCAGCGATCCCGCCGAAATCCGCACGATATCGATTCAGAGATGCCCTCCGACACGACGTGCGTGACGAATCACACACGTGATGCCAGATGAATTAACACGAGCGGTAACTTTACAACAGGATTACAATAGAGCCCACAAGATACATATATTACAACAACGACTCCAACGAGCCAAGATACAAATATACAATACAAAGATCTGAGTCATACAGAAGATCAAATACGTCCGAGTACGGACAAGATACAAATTGGACTAAGAGTCCTGAAGATAAACGATGGCGTCCATAACCCTGCCCAGGCCAAGCCGGAAGGGTAACCTTGCTAACGTCATCATCTCGTACCTGTCAAAGCCGGGCCATCGGTTGCCGACAAAAGGGAGGAAGCAAAAGAGAAAGAGAAAAGGCGAGAGTAAGTACCAAGGAACGAACTCCGGCACGTACTTAGCGAGACTAGAAATGGCTATGCTCGCCGGGAGAGTATATATAATATCGCCTGGGGCTATATGGTAGGTTTAGCGGCAGCAAAACTATAACCAATAGAGACACGCTACAACATCCGTCTAATCAGAGAAGGTAAGAGAGTGCATAAGATAACAGATAAATACTACACAATCATAACCCAGCCGATTACACATATCCCCTCCAACAATTGCGAAGAGGCAATCTAAAAGGCACTCAACGGTGGACAAGTTTTATTAGGTATCGGTTGTAGTAATGCTGTATTACTACGCAAGTTATTAGCAGATTATTAGCAACAAGATAACGGTGTAAGTTGTTCTATGATCAAGCTATACAATTCCAAGTCGTCCATAACCGCGGACACGGCTTATCGATAAGATGTACTCCCTGCGGGGGTTGCCCAAATGTAACCATACGCATGCTCGACCCACTTATGACAGGTGGATGTCTCACAACAAGACCGTTCCCAGTTCAACAAGAAAGTCTAGGGGGCCACCCGACTAAGCTACCCGTGACGAAGTTCGGCCGTACTCCGAGACGGACTCAGGGTTTGCGTCGGCGGCTAGGCGTGCAAACCACACGCTTCGCTAAACGTCCCGCGGGGTACAGTACCGAATATAAACACCCGAAGGCAACAGGAAGTAAACACCCGAAGGCAACAGTATATAAACATGCATGCGCCAAATAAAACCAAGGTTGTGGCCCCCTTTTCAACCGACTTGAGAAAAGGTAATGGGTGAGGGGGGGTCCCGATAATCGTCCCCACGCATGGGTAGAGCGCTCAATCTCGGAACAGATAACAAGAACTCGGGTCCTAGGGGACATTAGCAAGTCAAAGTTCCGATGCTTTCGCAAAGGGGCTCACAGATGCCTCTTCTTACAATTTTAGTTGTTAACAAATAAGTAAAGCATGTGTATCTCCAACAACTGATATAGCATGTGATAACCTCCCAACAACCCAACATATCCCGATAACAGATCGAGATAAACAACAGAGCCTAAACACGCCTACGACTCGCAAGGCTCAAACATCAAGCAACGACTATGGGTAAGGAATGGTGCATATAGGATTATTAGGGTAAACAAGTGGAAGAGGACACGTGACTCGATTAAGAATCGCAACATAAGGATAGCAGTGCGAGGGAGAGAGTAAAATAGGTGAAGAGAGAGGGCTCGCCTGTGAAAAGCTGCAGAAGAACTTGTCAGAGAACTCGTCGTATCTCACAACACCACTTCGTGATCTTATCCGGGAAGAAGTAAATGCTGGACAAACAACGGGTGCAAGTCTTACTACTACGGATAAAGAAGATCCAGCATGATCAAGATGATATGCATGACATGACAAAGATGGTGCAATGCAATTATCCAAATTAAGCGGGATCGGAACCCGGACAAACAAATTATTAGGTTTGAGTTGCATTTCCTACCGACAAGTTAAGTGTTGATTAGCATGGCAACACAAGGCATGGTGAGCTACGCAAAGTTAAATGGAACCGGGACAACATTTATATAATATCCCACATATTCCATATGTTCCATATTATGTGTTAATGCAAACTATCACGAGATTGTATGATGCATTATGCAACAGCAGGTATGGATGGCATAATAATGTTCCTCTCATTTTTCTGATCAATTTTCATATAAAACACTTTGCGTTTCGAATTACCAATTAAAAGTTATTAGCGTATTAGTTTTTTATTATTAAAATAGAAAACAGGGTTTATTTTAATTAGAAAAGGATCCGAACGAAAATCCTAACAGGATATAGGACTGCGGGTTAGATATTAAAAGGTACAGGGGTTTCCATGAAGAGGATCAGCTCCAGGGACTGCGGGTTAAGCAGGAAAAAGCTGCAGGGGGCTAAAAGCAAAACGGTCCAGATCTGGATCCGGAGGGATTTTCTCACCAGGGTTTGCTTAGCCCGTGCGGCTGACGGATGGGGCATGCGGGACGACGTGGCGCCAGCGTGGCCACTAATGTGGCAACCATCTGCTGCGCTGCTGCTGCTGCCTGTCTTCTGACGAAACTGAAAGAAGAGGAACAACGGAGGCGATGGTCAGCGACAGACGCCGACGGCGACCGGAAGAAGGTGGCGCCCGGTGATAGAAGAAAGAGGGGAGAAAGGATGGTGGCTCACCCAGGGAGTTCAACGGTGTAGCGGGCGGGCTCGGGGAGGAGGACGGTCGCCTGGAGGAAGACGGACGCGGCGATGTCGTGGCCTGCGCGCGGCCAACCGTGGCAGACAAGGACAGCCTCGTCGAAGGGGAGCACCCCCGGAAGAGGAAAAGGGGCGCGGCGGATGCGCGTCGTTACGGGGAGTGGAGGGAGAGCGACGCCTGGACCAGGGGAGCACCAAGCCGTGCTAGCGACGGCGACCTGCGGGAAACGGCGAGGTTCACCAACGGGAGAGAGAGCAGGGAAGGATGGAGAAGAGGAGGGGGTCTAGGAGAAGTGCCAGGGTACCAGGAAGGTGGTGGTGTGGTCGCCAGCGACGTAGGAGGGCCACGACGGTCGGAATCGAAGGATTGACGGGCCGGTGCTGAGGGTTAACGGTGACGATGGCGGCGTGTTGAGCCAACCCCGGCTCGATTTTCTTGCTCCAGTAGCTGCGCGACGGTGAGGCGCGTCGAACGGCGGCGGCGACGCGGCTTGGGGTGGACGGAGGTGATGGCACCGACGGGAATTCTGCGGGGCGGCCACGGGGTTTCTCCCCTCTCTCGATTTGGCTTGCAGCAGAAGAAAAGATAGAGGCGAGAGAGGCGTGAGGGAGGAGGAAAAGTGAGATCGTGGTCCAGGACATTAAGAGACACAGAGGGGGAGCAGGTGAGGGGGAGAGAGAGGTGGAGGACCACGGCGTGGTGCGGCTGAGAGAGCACGTCTCTCTCGTGCTTGTGGGGAAGACGTCAAACAGAAAGAAAAGGGGCATACCCCTTCGTCCAGGAAAAGTGGGCCGAATTGTTGGTGGGTTGAGGCAAGAGAGAAAGAGAGAAGAAGTTGGGCCGCCGGAGGGGAGAGGAAAGAGAGAGGGATGGGCCAGGGAGGAGAGAGTGGCCCAGGTTGAGGGGAAGGTGTTTTAGTTTTATTTAGCAAGTCCTTTTCTTTCATTTTTCCCAAACTGATTTGGAAATCAATTTGAAAACAAACCAAAATAGCACCACTTTATTTTGAAATATGAAAACATTGAAAATAATTTTGTTTGTTTGATACCTTTATAGATTAGGGTTTTATTTTAAAGGAAAGTACAAGGGGATGGTTTATTATAAAACCCATACGAGAGGGAAACCGAAATAGTTTGGGTTTGTAAAAATAATTTTATTTATTAAAATCATGGATGATATGATGCATGATGCATGATGATGCACAAAAGGAAAGCACAGACAAATCTAATATGGGATACTACCCGGGGCCGTTACAGATGTTTTATCCCTAGTGGCAACAGCACATCCACAACCTTAGAACTTTCTGTCACTGTCCCAGATTTAATGGAGGCATGAACCCACTATCGAGCATAAATACTCCCTCTTGGAGTTACAAGTATCAACTTGGCCTGAGCCTCTACTAGCAACGGAGAGCATGCAAGATCATAAACAACACATATATGATAGATTGATAATCAACATAACATAGTATTCCATATTCATCGGATCCCAACAAACGCAACATGTAGCATTACAAATAGATGATCTTGATCATGATAGGCAGCTCACAAGATCTGACATGATAGCACAAGAGGAGAAGACAACCATCTAGCTACTGCTATGGACCCATAGTCCAGGGGTGAACTACTCACACATCAATCCGGAGGCGATCATGGCGATGAAGAGCCCTCCGGGAGATGATTCCCCTCTCCGGCGAGGTGCTCGGAGGCGATCTCCTGAATCCCCCGAGATGGGATTGGCGGTGGTGGCGTCTCTGGAAGGTTTTCCGTATCGTGGCTCTCGGTACTGGGATATTCGCGACGAAGGCTTTAAGTAGGCGGAAGGGTAGGTCAGGGGGCCTCACGAGGGCCCCACACGACAGGGCGGCGCGACCCCACCCTTGGCAGCGCGGCCCTGGTGTGGCGGCGCCTCGTGGCCCCACTTCGTAACTCCTCCGGTCTTCTGGAAGCTTCATGGAAAAATAAGACCCTGGGCGTTGATTTCGTCCAATTCCGAGAATATTTCCTTACTAGGATTTCTGAAACTAAAAACAGCAGAAAACAGCAACTAGATCTTCGGCATCTTGTCAATAGGTTAGTGCCGGAAAATGCATAATAATGACATAAAGTGTGTATAAAACATGTGAGTATCATCATAAAAGTAGCATGGAACATAAGAAATTATAGATACGTTGGAGACGTATCGAGCATCCCCAAGCTTAGTTCCTACTCGTCCTCGAGTAGGTAAACGATAACAAATAATTTCTGAAGTGACATGCTATCATAATCTTGATCAATACTATTGTAAGCATATGAGATGAATGAAGTGATTCGAAGCAATGTAAAGATAATGAGTAAACAACTGAATCATATAGCAAAGACTTTTCATGAATAGTACTTTCAAGACAATCATCAATAAGTCTTGCATAGAAGTTAACTCATAAAGCAATAAATTCTTAGTAGAAAGCTTTGAAGCAACACAAAGGAAGATATAAGTTTCAGCAGTTGCTTTCAACTTCAACATGTATATCTCATGGATAATTGTCAACACAAAGTAATATGATGAATGCAAATAAGCAAGTATGTAAGAATCAATGCACACGGTTGACACAAGTGTTTGCTTCTAAGATAGAAAGAAGTAGGTAAACTGACTCAACATAAAAGTAGAAGAATGAACCCTTCGCAGAGGGAAGCATGGATTACTATATTTGTGCTAGAGCTTTTATTTTGAAAACATAGAAACAATTTTGTCAACGGTAGTAATAATACATATGTGTTATGTATAAGATATCCTATAAGTTGCAAGCCTCATGCATAGATTACCAATAGTGCCCGCACCTTGTCCTAATTAGCTTGGATTTACATGGATTATCATAGCATAGCATATGTTTTAACCAAGTGTCACAAAAGGGTACCTCTATGTCGCCTGTACAAAGGTCTAAGGAGAAAGTTTGCATTGAATTTCTCGCTTTTGATTATTCTCAACTTAGACATCCATACCGGGACAACATAGACAACAGATAATGGACTCCTCTTTAATGCATAAGCATTCAACAACAGATAAAATTCTCATATGAGATTGAGGATTATTGTCCAAACTGAAACTTCCACCATGGATCATGGCTTTAGTTAGCGGCCCGATGTTCTTCTCTAACAATATGCACACTCAAACCATTTGATCATGATAAATCACCCTTACTTCAGACAAGACGAACATGCATAGCAACTCACATGATATTCAACAAAAGGAGTAGTTGATGGCGTCCCCAGGAACATGGTTATCGCTCAACAAGCAACTTATTAAGAAATAAGATACATAAGTACATATTCAATACCACAATAGTTTTTAAGGCTATTTTTCCCATGAGCTATATATTGCAAAGACAAAGAATGGAATTTTAAAGGTAGCACTCAAGCAATTTACTTTGGAATGGCAGAGAAATACCATGTAGTAGGTAGGTATGGTGGACACAAGTGGCATAGTTTTTGGCTCAAGGATTTGGATGCACGAGAAGTAATCCCTCTCAATACAAGGCTAGGCTAGCAAGGTTGTTTGAAGCAAACTCAAGTATGAACCGGTACAGCAAAGCTTACATAAGAACATATTGCAAGAATTATAAGACTCTACACTGTCTTCCTTGTTGTTCAAACCCTCACCAGAAAATATCTAGACTCTAGAGAGACCAATCATGCAAACCAAATGTCAACAAGCTCTACAGTATTTCTTCATTAATAGGTGCAAAGTACATGATGCAAGAGCTTAAACATGATCTATATGAGCACAACAATTGCAAGTATCAAATTATTCAAGACATTATACCAATTACCACATGTAGCATTTTCTGTTTCCAACCATATAAAAATTAACGAAGCAGTTTCAACCTTCGCCATGAACATTAAGTATAAAGCTAAGAACATATGTGTTCATATGCAACAGCGGAGCGTATCTTTCTCCCATATAATGAATGCTAGGATCCAATTTTATTCAAACAAAAACAAAAACAAGAACATAAAGATGCTCCAAGTAAAGCACATAAGATTTGATGGAATAAAAATATAGTTTCACTAGAGGTGACCTGATAATTTGTCGATGAAGAAGGGGATGCCTTGGGAATCCCCAAGCTTAGATGCTTGAGTCTTCTTGAAATATGCAGGGATGAACCACGGGGGCATCCCCAAGCTTAGAGCTTTCACTCTCCTTGATCATATTGTATCATCCTCCTCTCTTGATCCTTGAAAACTTCCTCCACACCAAACTTAAAACAAACTCATTAGAGGGTTAGTGCATAATCAAAAATTCACATATTCAGAGGTGACATAATCATTCTTAACACTTCTGGACATTGCACAAAGCTACTAAAAGTTAATGGAACAAAGAAATCCATCAAAGATAGCAAAACAGGCAATGCGAAATAAAAGGCAGAATCTGTCAAAACAGAACAGTCCGTAAAGACGAATTTTTCTGCGGCACTTAACTTGCTCAGATGAAAATGCTAAAATTGAATTAAAGTTGCGTACATATCAGAGGATCACGCACGTAAATTGGCATAATTTTCTGAGTTACGTACAGACGGGGCGACTCAATTTCGTGACAGACAGAAATCTGTTTCTGCGCAGCAATCCAAATCTAGTATCAACTCTACTATCAAAGACTTTACTTGGCACAATAATGCAATAAAATAAAGATAAGGAGAGGTTGCTACAGTAGTAACAACTTCCAATACTCAAATATAAAACAAAAGTGATGTAGTAAAATAATAGGTTGTCTTCCATAAGGGCTTTTCTTTAACGTCTTTCAGCTAGGCGTAGAAAGTGTGAATCAAGTATTATCAAGAGATGAAGCATCAACATCATAATTTGTTCTAATAATAGAATCAAAAGGTAACTTCATTCTCTTTCTAGGGAAGTGTTCCATACCTTTCTTGAGAGGAAATTGATATTTAATATTACCTTCCTTCATATCAATAATAGCACCAACAGTTCGAAGAAAAGGTCTTCCCAAAATAATGGGACAAGATGCATTGCATTCAATATCCAAGACAACAAAATCAACGGGGACAAGGTTATTTTTAACCGTAATGCGAACATTATCAATCCTCCCCAAAGGTTTCTTTGTAGAATTATCAGCAAGATTAACATCCAAATAACAATTTTTCAATGGTGGCAAGTCAAGCATATTATAGATTTTCTTAGGCATAACGAAATACTTGCACCAAGATCACATAAAGCATTACAATCAAAATCATTGACCTTCATCTTAATGATGGGCTCCCAACCATCTTCTAACTTCCTAGGAATAGAAGTTTCAAGTTTTAGTTTCTCTTCTCTAGCTTTAATGAGAGCATTTGTAATATGTTTTGTAAAGGCCAAATTTATAGCACTAGCATTGGGACTTCTAGCAAGTTTTTGTAAGAACTTTATAAATTCATAGATGTGACAATCATCAAAATCTAAACCATTATGATCTAAAGCAATGGGATCATTATCCCCAATATTTTGAAAAATTTCAGCAGTTTTATCACAAGCAGTTTCAGCAGTTTTAGCAGTTTCAGGCAGTTTTGCTCGCTTTGCATTAGGAGTAGAAACATTGCTAACACCAATTATTTTACCATTAATAGTAGGGGGTGTAGCAACATGTGAAGCATCAACATTACTAGTGGTGGTAATAGTCCAAACTTTAGCTACATTATTCTCTTTATCATTTTCCTCTTTTTCCCACCTAGCACGCAATTCAGCCATCAATCTAATATTTTCATTAATTCGAACTTGGATGGCGTTTGCTGTAGCAAATGACTTAATATCTTTATCTTCATTAGGCATAATTTTCAATTTCAAAAGATTAACATCAGCAGCAAGACTATCAACTTTAGAAGCAAGAATATCAATTTTTCCAAGCTTTTCTTCAACAGATTTGTTAACAGCAGTTTGTGTACTAATAAATTCTTTAAGCATGGCTTCAAGACCAGAGGGTACACTTCTATTATTGTTGTAAGAATTCCCATAAGAATTAGCATAGCCATTGCCATTATTAGAAGGATATGGCCTATAGTTGTTACCAGAATTATTCCTATAAGCATGGTTGTTGAAATTATTATTTTTAATGAAGTTCACATCAACATGCTCTTCTTGAGCAACCAATGAAGCTAAAGGAACATTATTAGGATCAACATTAGATCTACCATTCACAAGCATAGACATAATAGCATCAATCTTATCACTCAAGGAGGGTTTCTTCAACAGAATTTACCTTCTTACCTTGTGGAGCTCTTTCCGTGTGCCATTCAGAGTAATTAATCATCATATCATCAAGAAGCTTTGTTGCGGCGCCTAGAGTGATGGACATAAAAGTACCTCCAGCAGCTGAATCCAATAGGTTCCGTGAAGAAAAATTCAATCCTGCATAAAAGGTTTGGATGATCATCCAAGTAGTCAGTCCATGGGTAGGGCAATTCTTGACCAAAGATTTCATTCTTTCCCATGCTTGAGCAACATGCTCATTATCCAATTGCTTAAAATTCATTATGCTACTTCTCAAAGATATAATTTTAGCAGGAGGATAATATCTACCAATGAAAGCATCCTTACACTTAGTCCATGAATCAATACTATTCTTAGGCAAAGATAGCAACCAATCTTTAGCTCTTCCTCTTAAGGAGAAAGGAAACAATTTTAATTTTATAATGTCACCATCTACATCCTTATACTTTTGCATTTCACAAAGTTCAACAAAATTATTAAGATGGGCAGCGAGCATCATCGGAACTAACACCAGAAAATTGCTCTCTCATAACAAGATTTAGTAAAGCAGGTTTAATTTCAAAAAATTCTGCTGTAGTAGCAGGTGGAGCAATAGGTGTGCATATTAAATCATTATTATTTGTGCTAGTGAAGTCACACAACTTGGTATTCTCAGGAGTATTCATTTTAATAGTAGTAAATAAAGCAAACTAAATAAAGTAAATGCAAGTAACTAATTTTTTTGTGTTTTTAATATAGAGAACGCAAACAAGATAGTAAATAAAGTAAAGCAAGTAACTAATTTTTTTGTATTTTGATATAAGAAAGCAAACAAAGCAGTAAATAAAATAAAGTAAAGCAAGACAAAAACAAAGTAAAGAGATTGGAAGTGGGAGACTCCCCTTGCAGCGTGTCTTGATCTCCCCGGCAACGGTGCCAGAAAAAGAGCTGCTTGCGTGGGAGTTGACTTGCAACGTCGCCAGAAAGTAGCTTCCTTGTGACGGTAAAGCACACGTCCGTTGGGAACCCCAAGAGGAAGGTATGATGAGCACAGCAGCAAGTTTTCCCTCAGTAAGAAACCAAGGTTTATCGAACCAGTAGGAGTCAAGGAACACGTGAAGGTTGTTGATGGCGGAGTATAGTGCGGCGCAACACCAGGGATTCCGGCGCCAACGTGGAACCTGCACAACACAATCAAAGTACTTTGCCCCAACTTAACAGTGAGGTTGTCAATCTCACCGGCTTGTTGTAACAAAGGATTAGATGTATAGTGTGGAAGATGATGTTTGCAAAGAACAGTAAGAACAAGTATTGCAGTAGATTGTATTTGATGTAAAGAATTGGACCGGGGTCCACAGTTCACTAGAGGTGTATCTCCGATAAGAAATAGCATGTTGGGTGAACAAATTACAGTTGGGCAATTGACAAATAGAGAGGGCATAACAATGCACATACATATCATGATGAGTAGTGTGAGATTCAATTGGGCATTACGACAAAGTACATAGACCGCTATCCAGCATGCATATATGCCTAAAAACTCCACCTTCGGGTTAGCATCCGCACCCCTTCCAGTATTAAGTTGCAAACAACAGACACTTGCATTAAGTATGGTGCGTAATGTAATCAACACAAATATCCTTAGACAAAGCATTGATGTTTTATCCCTAGTGGCAACAGCACATCCACAACCTTAGAACTTTCTGTCACTGTCCCAGATTTAATGGAGGCATGAACCCACTATCGAGCATAAATACTCCCTCTTGGAGCTACAAGTATCAACTTGGCCAGAGCCTCTACTAGCAACGGAGAGCATGCAAGATCATAAACAACACATATATGATAGATTGATAATCAACATAACATAGTATTCCATATTCATCGGATCCCAACAAATGCAACATGTAGCATTACAAATAGATGATCTTGATCATGATAGGCAGCTCACAAGATCTGACATGATAGCACAAGAGGAGAAGACAACCATCTAGCTACTGCTATGGACCCATAGTCCAGGGGTGAACTACTCACACATCAATCCGGAGGCGATCATGGCGATGAAGAGCCCTCCGGGAGATGATTCCCCTCTCCGGCGAGGGTGCGGAGAGCGATCTCCTGAATCCCCCGAGATGGGATTGGCGGCGGCGGCGTCTCTGGAAGGTTTTCGTATCGTGGCTCTCGGTACTAGGATATTCGCGACGAAGGCTTTAAGTAGGCGGAAGGGTAGGTCAGGGGGCCTCACGAGGGCCCCACACGACAGGGCGGTGCAGCCCCACCCTTGGCCGCGCTGCCCTGGTGTGGCGGCGCCTCGTGGCCCCACTTCGTAACTCCTCCGGTCTTCTGGAAGCTTCGTGGAAAAATAAGACCCTGGGCATTGATTTCGTCCAATTCCGAGAATATTTCCTTACTAGGATTTCTGAAACCAAAAACAGCAGAAAACATCAACTGGCTCTTCGGCATCTTGTCAATAGGTTAGTGCCGGAAAATGCATAATAATGACATAAAGTGTGTATAAAACATGTGAGTATCATCATAAAAGTAGCACGGAACATAAGAAATTATAGATACGTTGGAGACGTATCAACGCTCCAAGGTCTTCTCCGTCATATGGTGTCAAATCAGCAACATTGAAAGAATTTCTGACACCAAACTCATCAAGTGGAAGATCTATCGAGTATGCATTATCATTGATCTTGGCAAGCACTTTGTAAGGACCAGCACCACGAGGCTTCAACTTAGACTTCCGCAGCTTCGGGAACCTATCCTTACAAAAATGTACCCAGACCATATCACCAGGCTTGAACAACATTTCCTTACGCTTCTTGTTCATCCTTGCAGCATTGCTCTTGCCTTTCTTCTCAATCAACTCTTTAGTCTTCACATGTATTTTTCGCACAAAATCTTCCCTCTTGGATGTCTCCATATTAACTCTCTCATGTATGGGCAAAGGCAACAAATCAAGTGGAGTAATGGGTTTGAAACCATACACCACCTCAAAAGGACATAGCTCCGTGGTAGAGTGTACCGTCCTGTTGTAAGCAAACTCCATATGTGGCAAACACTCTTCCCACTCCTTTAGGTTCTTTTTGATCATGGATCTCAACAGTTGTGACAATGTTCTATTCACCACTTCAGTTTGACCATCAGTTTGAGGATGACAAGTAGTGTTGAAAAGCGGCTTCGTCGCAGACTTTCTCCACGAGCGTCTTCCGAAGTAGCTCATAAACTTCACGTCATGATCAGAAACAATAGTCTTCGGGACTCCATGTAGTCGTACAACCTCCCTGAAAAATAGGTTAGCAATATGCGACGCATCGTCGCTTTTGTGGCAGGCAATAAAGTGTGATATCTTAGAAAATCTGTCCACTACCACAAATATAGAATCATGGCCTCTCTTAGTACGCGGCAAACCCAACACAAAATCCATACTAATATCCTCCCAAGGTGTAGTAGGTGCCGGTAAAGGAGTATACAAACCGTGAGGCTTTACCTTGGACTTGGACTTGTTGCAAGTAATGCACATCTTCACATACCTGTCCACATCCCGCCTCATCTTTGGCCAATAAAAATGGTCAGCTAGCATGAGTAGCGTCTTCTCACGCCCAAAGTGACCCATCAAACCTCCAGCATGTGATTCCTGCAATAAGAGCAAACGCACAGACGATTCTGGAACACATAGTTTGTTAGCTCGAAACAAGAACCCATCATGTATGTGATATTTTTCCCATGCTTTACCAAGAGCACATAAGCGATATGGTTCAGCAAAATCATGATCAGTAGCATATAAATCACATAGTACTTCTAAGCCAGGAATTTTAACATCAAGTTGAGTTAATAGCATATTCTTCCTAGATAGAGCATCAACAACAATATTATCTTTTCCCTTCTTATGCTTAATAATGTATGGAAAAGACTCAATGAACTCAACCCACTTAGTAAGACGCTTATGCAAAGTAGATCGAGCTTTCGGGTATTTTAAAGCTTCATGATCGGAATGTATGATAAATTCTTTTGGCCACAAATAATGTTGCCAAACCTCAAGAACTCTAATTAAAGCATACAATTCTTTATCATATATAGGATAGTTCAACTTAGCACCAGTCAGAAAAATATGCAATTGGGTGACCCTCTTGCATCAAAACACCACCAATTCCAATACCACTAGCATCACATTCAATCTCAAATTGCTTATTGAAATCAGGAAGTGCAAGCAACGGTGCAGAAGTTAACAATCTCTTTAGTTCATCAAAAGCATGATCTTGGGTTGCGCCCCACTCAAAAACAACACCCTTTTTAGTCAAATCATTCAAAGGTGCAGCAATAGTACTAAAGTTGGGCACAAATCTTCTATAAAACCCAGCCAGACCATGAAAACTTCTTACTTGACTCACATTCATGGGAGTAGGCCAATTTTGAATAGCTTCAATTTTAGACACATCTACTTCTACTCCATGCTTAGAGACAACATAACCCGAAATATGACCTTATCTTTGCAAAATGTGCACTTCTCAAGATTACCATAGAGTTTACTATCACGCAACACTTGCAAAACATGTCTAATATGTATAATATGATCAGATTCATTGCGGCTGTAGATTAATATATCATCAAAATACACAACCACAAACTTGCCAATAAAATCACGCAAAACATGGTTCATCAGTCTCATGAAAGTGCTAGGTGCATTAGTTAGACCAAAAGGCATTACTAACCACTCATATAAACCAAATTTTGTTTTAAAGGCTGTTTTCCACTCATCCCCTTCTTTCATCCTAATTTGATGATACCCACTACGCAAATCAATTTTAGTGAAAACAGCAGCACCACTCAATTCATCTAGCATATCCTCTAAATGGGGAATAGGATGACGATATCGAATAGTAATATTGTTTATTGCTCTACAATCTACGCACATACGCCATGTACCATCTTTCTTAGGAACTAAAATAACAGGAACAGCACAAGGACTAAGGCTTATGCGGATATAACCTTTGTCGAGTAGCGCTTGTACTTGCTTCTGTATCTCCTTCGTTTCTTCGGGGTTCGTTCGATATGGTGCCCGATTGGGTAGCGAAGCTCCGGGAATCAAGTTGATTTGATGCTCAATACCTCACAATGGTGGAAGGCCTGCGGGTACCTCATCCAGAAACACGTCCCCAAATTCCTGCAAAACATTAGAAACACCAAGAGGAAGAGGGGTCATGTCGTTAGAAACCAAAACCGTACCCCTGTACAAAAGCACAAGAGGCATGGCCGTAGGATCCTCACTAAATTCTCTCATGTCTTCTTTGGTGGCTAATGAGACTAAGGAATTCACTCTCTCACTTTTCGTTATATCACTCACAACATTACAATTCTCTCGCCTATCTAAAGAAGCATCCTCCAAGTTCACTTCAACTTTCTGACGAGATTCATTGACAATTTGCTGTGGTGGCATAGGCTGTAGATTGATTTTCTTGCCCTTGAACTCCAAGTGATATGTATTGGCACGGCCATTGTGTTGCACAGAACGATCATATAGCCAAGGCCGACCCAATAGTAGGTGACACACCGTCATAGGAACCACATCAAAATCAATGCAATCCTTATACGGTCCAATAGCAAATTCAACATGCACCATGTGGTTTACCTCCATCTCACCATTGTCGCTCAACCACTGAATATAGTATGGATGCGGGTGCGGTAGATACTTCAACTTCAGCTTGGTACACAACTCCTTGCTTGCTAAATTGCGGCAACTCCCGCCATCAATAATGACCTTGCAAGCCTTATCAGGACCAACTAAAGCCTTTGTTTGGAACAAATTACAGCGCCGAGTAGATGCACTAGGCAACACATTAAGAGCACGCTGCGACACAACAATGGTGCGAGCATCAGACGGATATGCATCTTCACCATCAGTGTCATAGTCATCATCTTCTGGAGCATTAGGATCAACATCATCTCCAGTCTCATACTCATTGTCCTCATTGATAATCATGACTTTGCGGTTAGGACAATCTCTCTTGAAGTGACCTTTGCCACCACATGTATGACAAGCCATATCACGGTTACGCGCAGTAGACACACTAGAGCCACTCGTACTTGCAGCAGATTCGGACTTCTTTGTGTTAGACACATTGGAAACCGGCTTCTTAGGCGTAGTAGAGTAAGGTGCGGAGCGCGACGAAGGTGCCGGCGCCGTAGGTGTGGGCGCGCGAGGCGTGAAGTGCCCAGCTCCTGAAGCTCGTCCTTTAACCTTTGCTTCGTCAGCCAACAGTGATTCAGCTTCTCTTGCATGATGTAACAATTGATTCATATTGGTGTAATTGTAGTGACGAACAATGCCTTTGATATCATACTTCAAACCATTCAGAAAACGCTGCATTGTCATCTCAAGAGACTCACGGACACGGCCACGCTGCATAAGCATCTACATCTCCATGTAGTATTCATCCACAGTCTTCACACCTTGCCTCAATAGAGTCAACTTATCGTATATATTCCGCAAGTAATTTGTAGGCACAAAGTGAGAAGTCATTGCCTCCTTCATGCCACGCCATGTGCGTATAGGTTGCTCACCATCCTCATCGCGGTTACGAACAAAAGCATCCCACCAACGCAAAGGATAGCCATCAAATTCAGAAGAAGCAAGCTTGATCTTCCAATCTTCAGTGTAGTGCGGATGTAGATTCCATAGCTTCTCAATCTTGAGCTCCCAAGTGAGATATTCTTCAACATCAGCACCTCCTTCAAACTTGGGTATGGAGAATTTGGGCTTACCCAATCCATCTTCCTCATCATGTCCACGACCATTGCGGCCAAGTGGAGCCCAACCGCGAGGACGATCACCACGAGGCGCACCACGAGCATAGTGTGCGTCATCTTGAAGCTCAGGATCTTCATCATCGTCTTGTTGTTGTTGTGCGGTCAAATTCTCAACAAGTAAGCGCAAGTCAGCAAGACTGCGTTGTATATCCGTCGTTTGATCTTGCATCCTAGTGACGGTCGCACTTGTAGGATCCAACTTCTGGGAGATCTCTTGGACCGTCCCTTTAAGCTCATCATCCTGAGCGCGGAATTCACGTCGCATATCATTACGAAGAGCCTCATACTCCCTCCATGTCATCAAATCCGCAGAGTTCTTGTTCTCCTGGTTAAAAAAATTCTCATCACTAGCAGACATGATTAGTAGGTTAGTGCACTAAAACAAAAATATATGGTGGTACTCTCACAACTCACTCAAAAACTGATAAGAAAAGGAAATCTTACCGCTCCAAAGTGAATTAGTATTGCTTACCACTTGTAGTGACAACTAGTGCACAGATGTAGCGAAGCGAATATCAAGGGTATAAGAACAAATCACACGGCAAAGCAGGATATATGTGGGGCTGTAGGTAGGCTACTGATACGTCTCCAACGTATCGATAATTTCTTATGTTCCATGCTTGTTTTATAACATTACTTACATGTTTTGTTCACACTTTATGATGATTTTATGCGTTTTCCAGAACTAACCTATTGACGAGATGCCGAAGTGCCAGTTCCTGTTTTCTGCTGTTTTTGGTTTCAGAAATCCTAGTAAGAAAATATTCTCGGAATTGGACGAAATCAACGCCGAGAATCTTAAAATTCCACGAAGCTTCCAGAACACCCGAGAGGGACCAGAGGAGGGCCACAGGGGGCCCACACGTGTGGGCGGCGCGGCCAAGGAGCCGGGCGCGCCGCCCCTACTGTGTGGTGGCCCCGTCAGCCTTCCGACTCCGACTCTTCGCCTATAAGAAGCCCCCTGACCTAAATCTTCGAAACGAATAAGCCACGGTACGAGAAACCTTCCAGAGCCACCGCCATCGCGAAGCCAAGATCTGGGGGACAGAAGTCTCTGTTCCGGCACGCCGCCGGGACGGGGAAGTGCTCCCGGAAGGCATCTCCATCGACACCACCGCCATCTCCATCAACGCTGTTGTCTCCCATGAGGAGGGAGTAGTTCTCCATCGAGGCTAAGGGCTGTACCGGTAGCTATGTGGTTAATCTCTCTCCTATGTACTTCAATACAATGATCTCATGAGCTGCCTTACATGATTGAGATTCATATGATGAGCTTTGTATCACTATTAATCTATGTGCTACTCTAGTGATGTTATTAAAGTACTCTATTCCTCCTCCATGATGTAATGTTGACAGTGTGTGCATCATGTAGTACTTGGCGTAGTTTATGATTGTAATCTCTAGTAGATTATGGAGTTAACTATTACTATGATAGTATTGATGTGATCTATTCCTCCTTTCATAGTCTGTCGGTGACGGTGTGCATGCTATGTTAGTACTTGGTATAATTGCGTTGGTTTATCATGCACTCTAAGGTTATTTAAATATGAACATCGAATGTTGTGGAGCTTGTTAACTCCGGCATTGAGGTGCTCTTGTAGCCCTACACAATTAATGGTGTTCATCATCCAACAAGAGAGTGTAGAGTGGTTTTATTATGTGATCAATGTTGAGAGTGTCCACTAGTGAAAGTATGATCCCTAGGCCTTGTTTCCAAATACTGCAAACATCGCTTATTTACTGTTTTACTGCATCTTTACTTCCTGCAATATTACTACCATCAACTGCACGCCAGCAAGCTACTTTTCTGGCGCCGTTACTACCACTCATATTCACCCATATTACTTGTATTTCACTATCTCTTCGCCGAACTAGTGCACATATACATCTGACAAGTGTATTAGGTGTGTTGGGGACACAAGAGACTTCTTGTATCGTGATTGCAGGGTTGCTTGAGAGGGATATCTTTGACCTCTTCCTCCCCGAGTTCGATAAACCTTGGGTGATTCACTTAAGGGAAACTTGCTGCTGTTCTACAAACCTCTCGCTCTTGGAGGCCCAACACCGTCTACGGGGAATAGAAGCGTGCGTAGACATCAAGCACTTTTCTGGCGCCGTTGCCGGGGAGGAAAGGTAAAAGGCACTCACACTCCGGTCCCAGGTAACTAAGTTATTTTCTGGTACCGCTGTAAGTGCTCGAAGCTATTTCCTTTAGATCCTGCAATTGCATCTTTTTGTTTCTTGTTTTTATTTCACTAGTTAGGCATAATGGAAAGTAACAGTGAGCTTTTGAAGCTATTTCTCGAGTTAAGACATGGATTGTTTGTCTGCGAAAATTAAAAAACCTATGGAATCTTATTTGCATGCTAGTAGCAATGATATTAGTATGAACGCTTTGAACACCATTGTTGCTAATGATATGGAAAATTCTAAGCTTGGGGAAGCTGGTTTTGATGAGCATGATATTTTTAGTCCCCCGAGCATTGAGGAGAAAATTTACTTTGATGATACTTTGCCTCCCATTTATGATGATTATAATGATAGTGGTATTTTGGTGCCACCTACTATGGAGGATAAAGTTTATTATGATTATACGATGCCTCCTATATTTGATGATGAGAATAATAATGATAGCTACTTTGTTGAATTTGCTCCCACTATTACTAATAAAAATGATTATGCTTATGTGGAGAGTAATGATACTTTTATGCATGTGAATAAGAATGCTTTATGTGATAGTTATATTGTTGAGTTTGTTCATGATGCTATTGGAAATTATTATGAGAGAGGAAAATATGGTTGTAGAAATTTTCATGGTACTAAAACACCTCTCTACATGCTGAAAATTTTGAAGTTACTCGTGTTTTATCTTTCTATGCTTGTGACTTTGATCTTCATGAATATATTTGTGTACAAGATTCCTTTCCATAGGAAGTGGGTTAGGCTTAAATTTGTTTCATACTTGCTTTTTGATGCTCTCTTTTGCACTGTTCAAAAAATCGGCCGAGATGCCGATTTATCGTCCGATTTATCGTGAATCGGGTGGTAACCTATAAGATTTTAGCATATCGGCCAGTTTATCGCGCAACCGATATTTCGGCCGATTTTCTGCTTGAGAGCCGATATTTCGCCCGATTTTCACTCTCATGGCCGATATTTCGGCTGATTGCTAGTGAAATTTCAATGAAATTTGGTATGGCAGTCGATATTTTCGTCCTATGGTTTTGTAGAATTGTGCATTAGCTCAAATTTTCCATTATTATTGATTCAAATGCAAGGAATCAAGGTAATACTTATGTGCAATGCTCCAATATTATTTTTTGCATAGCTTATTATAGAAAATTTAGTGTAAAAAATTAGGATTTACAAAAAAATAAGCCGATAAATGGATGACCGATAAAATCGATTAATCGGCCGATAAGCGATTAATCTTCATTTTGAGACCGACCGATAAGTTAAGATTAACGATTTCTTGAACATTGCTCTTTTGCTTCAACTCTCATTTCTTGCGAGTGCATCATTAAAACTGCTGAGCCCATCTTAATGGCTATAAAGGAAGCACTTCTTGGGAGATAACCCATGTCTTTATTTCGCTACTGTTTTGTTGTGTCTTGGAAGTTGTTACTACTGTAGCAACCTCTCCTTATCTTTATTTTATTGCAATGTTGTGCCAAGTAAAGTCTCTAATCGAATGTTCATACTAGATTTGGATTTCTGCGCAGAAACAGATTTCTATCTGTCACGAATTTGGGCAGGGTTCTCTGTAGGTAACTCAGAAAAATCTGCCAATTTACGTGCGTGATCCTCAGATATGTACGCAACTTTCATTAGTTTTGAGTTTTCTCATCTGAGCAAGTTTAGTGCCCCAGAAAAATTCGTCTTTACGGACTGTTCTGTTTTGACAGATTCTGCCTTTTATTTCGCATTGCCTCTTTTGCTATGTTGGATGGATTTCTTTGTTCCATTAACTTTCAGAAGCTTTGTGAAATGTCCAGAAGTGTTAAGAATGATTGTGTCACCTCTGAACATGTGAATTTTTGATTATGTACTAACTCTCTAATGAGTTTGTTTTGAGTTTGGTGTGGAGGAAGTTTTCAAGGATCAAGAGAGGAGGATGATATATGATTAAGAAGAGTGAAAAGTCTAAGCTTGGGGAGGCCCCTGTGGTTCATCCCTGCATATTTCAAGAAGAATCAAGCGTCTAAGCTTGGGGATGCCCAAGGCATCCCCTTCTTCATCAACAACTTATCAGGTCACTTCTCTTGAAACTATATTTTTATTCGGTCACATCTTATGTACTTTACTTGGAGCGTCTGTTTATTTTTATTTTTGTTTTGTTTGAATAAATTCATGCTTGTGTGGGAGAGAGAACGCTTCGCTGGTTCATATGAACACATGTGTTCTTAGCTTTTAATGTTCATGGCGAAGGTTGAAACTGCTTCGTTCATTGTTATATGGTTGGAAACAGAAAATGCTACATGTGGTAATTGGTATGATGTCTTGAATAACTTGATACTTGGCAATTGTTGTGCTCATATAGATCATGTTTAAGCTCTTGCATCATATACTTTGCACCTATTAGTGAAGAAATACATAGAGCTTGCTAAAATTTGGTTTGCATGATTGGTCTCTCTAAGGTCTAGATATTTTCTGGTAAGGTGTTTGAACAACAAGGAAGACAGTGTAGAGTCTTATAATGCTTGCAATATGTTCTTATGTAAGTTTTTATGTACCGGTTCATACTTGTGTTTGCTTCAAACAACCTTGCTAGCCTAAGCCTTGTATTGAGAGGGATTACTTCTCATGCATCCAAAATCCTTGAGCCAATAATTATGCCATTTGTGTCCACCATACCTACCTACTACATGGTATTTCTCTGCCATTCCAAAGTAAATTGCTTGAGTGCTACCTTTAAAATTCCATTCTTTGTCTTTGCAATATATAGCTCATGGGAAAATAGCTTAAAAACTATTGTGGTATTGAATATGTACTTATGTATCTTATTTCCTAATAAGTTGCTTGTTGAGCGATAACCATGTTCCTGGGGACGCCATCAACTACCATTGTTGAATATCATGTGAGTTGCTATGCATGTTCGTCTTGTCTGAACTAAGGGTGATTTATCATGAGTTGAATGGTTCGAGCATGCATATTGTTAGAGAAGAACATTGGGCCGCTAACTAAAGCCATGATCCATGGTGGAAGTTTCAGTTTTGGGCAACAATCCTCAATCTCTTATGAGAATATTATTTGTTGTTGAATGCTTATGCATTAAAGAGGAGTCCATTATCTGTTGTCTATGTTGTCCTGGTATGGATGTCTAAGTTGAGAATAATCAAAAGCGAGAAATCCAATGCGAGCTTTCTCCTTAGACCTTTGTACAGGCGGCATAGAGGTACCCCTTTGTGACACTTGGTTGAAACATATGTTATGCTATGATAATCCATGTAAATCCGAGCTAATTAGGACAAGGTGCGGGCACTATTGGTAATCTATGCATGAGGCTTGCAACTTGTAGGATATCTTATACATAACACATATGCTTTATTACTACCGTTGACAAAATTGTTTCTTGTTTTCAAAATAAAAGCTCTAGCACAAATATAGCAATCCATGCTTCCCTCTGCGAAGGGCCATTCTTTTACTTTTATGTTGAGTCAGTTTACCTACTTCCTTCCATCTTAGAAGCAAACACTTGTATTAACTGTGCATTGATTCCTACATACTTGCATATTGCACTTATTATATTACTTTGCATTGACAACTATCCATGAGATATACATGTTACAAGTTGAAAGCAACCGCTGAAACTTAATCTTCCTTTGTGTTGCTCCAATGCCTTTACTTTGAATTTATTGCTTTATGAGTTAGCTCTTATGCAAGACTTATTGATGCTTGTCTTGAAAGTACTATTCATGAAAAGTCTTTGCTATATGATTCAATTGTTTAGTCATTGTCTTTACCATTGCTTTGAATCGCTGCATTCATCTTATATGCTTTACAATAGTATGATCAAGATTATGTTGGTAGCATGTCACTTCAGAAATTATATCTGTTATCATTTACCTACTCGGGACGAGTAGGAACTAAGCTTGGGGATGCTGATACGTCTCCAACGTATCGATAATTTCTTATGTTCCATGCTTGTTTTATGACATTACTTACATGTTTTATTCACACTTTATGATGATTTTATGCGTTTTCCGAAACTAACCTATTGACGAGATGCCGAAGTGCCATGATAAGGGGTGGCCCGATCTTCTCAGTAAGCAACGGTGGTGATGATGATCACGGGATGATAGCAGCGGAGGAACACGACGATGTAGCGGATGATAACTTGTATGACGCAACGAGATCTCTCGATTGGTCCCTGTCGCCAATGCAACAGCTCTCAACCCTGCAAGATATTCGCAACTCCACACACTTGCGCACGTAGCCGCCGACCACGAAGCGGTAAGTTGCAACCGTCTAATTCCCAATGGAACAGCAGATCACACAAGACTTTTTCAGGATCTACACAATATCAAGCAATATGGTGTAGGGATTCAATAGTTTTGCATAAGCAACCAACTAAGAACTAGGGTTTATCTTAAATGTGGTCTCAAGCGGCTAGGGGGTCGTCCAAGGCACTTATATAGGCGTCCGGGACGAGTTCTGGTCGAAAAATACAAGTAAAACCGACCCAGAATAGATCGGGTCGAGACAGACTCGGACAAGTCGGGTCTGGAATCCGGTCAACCGGCCCAGGGACCAGGGCGGCCGGTCTGGGGTCCGGTCAACCGGGCGGCAACCGGGCGGCAACCGGATAGTTGCGAGGTTTCCGGTTTTCTTCCGGTACGACAAACTGCGTCCGGTTGGCGCCCGGTCGACCGGGCCAGTGACCTGGTTGGCCGGTCTGGCGGCCGGTCGGACCGGGTGCTGGACCGGCCTGGACGTCTTCTTCTCCTCTCGCGCATGCCTCCCGCTCCTCCCTCGCGCGTCCATGAGATATCTTCATGTCCAGCTCCATGTCCAGCTTCACGTCCAGCTTGACGTCCGTCTTCATGTCCAGCTGCTCCTCTACTCCTCGTGCGATGCTCGTCTCCTCTTGATACCTGATGATACATAAGTAATAGGACTTAGGCAGTATAAAGTTTTCATCAATCAAAGTATCGTTTAGAAACAAGTTCACCTGTTGCTTAAGTAGCTTCGCACGAGCCCTTGTAATTGGTCCAATCCGAACTTCATTGGACTTGAGCTTCACAGCAGGTTCATCTTCATTCATCAATGACGGAGGTAGTGGTGTAGTAGGGATGTCCACATCATCTCCCCCCCTTCAAAAGGCGTCGACCTCGACGCTCCAAGGTCTTCTCCGTCATATGGTGTCAAATCAGCAACATTGAAAGAATTACTGACACCAAACTCATCAACCGGAAGATCTATCGAGTATGCATTATCATTGATCTTGGCAAGCACTTTGTAAGGACCAGCACCACGAGGCTTCAACTTAGACTTCCGCGGCTTCGGGAACCTATCCTTGCGAAAATGTACCCGGACCATATCACCGGGCTTGAACAACATCTCCTTACGCTTCTTGTTCATCCGTGCAGCATTGCTCTTGCCTTTCTTCTCTATCAACTCTTTAGTCTTCACATGGATCTTTCGCACAAAATCTACCCTCTTGGATGCCTCCATATTAACTCTCTCATGTATGGGCAAAGGCAACAAGTCAAGTGGAGTAATGGGTTTGAAACCATACACCACCTCAAAAGGACACAGCTCCGTTGTAGAGTGTACTGCCCTGTTGTAAGCAAACTCCACATGCGGCAAACACTCTTCCCACTCCTTCAGGTTCTTCTTGATCATGGATCTCAACGAGTTGTGACAAGGTTCGATTCACCACCTCGGTTTGACCATCGGTTTGGGGATGACAAGTAGTACCGAACGGTAGCTTTGTCCCCGGCTTGCCCCAAAGTGTCTTCCGAAGTAGCTCATGAACTTCACATCACGATCAGAAACAATAGTCTTCGGGACTCCATGTAGTCGAACAATCTCCCTGAAAAACAGGTTAGCAGTATGCGACGCATCGTCGCTTTTGTGGCAGGAAATAAAGTGTGACATCTTAGAAAATCTATCCACTACCACAAATATAGAATCATGGCCTCTCTTAGTACGCGACAAACCCAACACAAAATCCATACTTATATCCTCCAAAGGTGTAGTAGGTGCCGGTAAAGGAGTATACAAACAGTGAGGCTTCAGCTTGGACTTGGACTTGTTGCAAGTAATGCACCTCTTCACATACCTGTCCACGTCCCGCCTCATCTTTGGCCAATAAAAGTGGCCAGCTAGCATGAGTAGCGTCTTCTCACGCCCAAAGTGACCCATCAAACCTCCAGCATGTGATTCCTGCAATAAGAGCAAATGCACAGACGATTCTGGAACACATAGTTTGTTAGCTCTAAACAAGAACCCATCGTGTATGTGATATTTTTCCCATGCTTTACCAAGAGCACATAAGCGATATGGTTCAGCAAAATCATGATCAGTAGCATATAAATCACATAGCACTTCTAATCCAGGAATTTTAACATCAAGTTGAGTTAATAGCATATTCTTCCTAGATAGAGCATCAGCAACAATATTATCTTTCCCTTCTTATGCTTAATAATGTATGGAAAAGACTCAATGAACTCAACCCACTTAGCAAGACGCTTATGCAAAGTAGATCGAGCTTTCGGGTATTTCAAAGCTTCATGATCGGAATGTATGATAAATTCTTTTGGCCACAAGTAATGTTGCCAAACCTCAAGAACTCTAATTAAAGCATACAATTCTTTATCATAGATAGGATAGTTCAACTTAGCACCGACAGTTTCTCGGAAAAATATGCAATGGGGCGACCCTCTTGCATCAACACACCACCAATTCCAATACCACTAGCATCACATTCAATCTCAAATTGCTTATTGAAATCGGGAAGTGCAAGCAACGGTGCAGAAGTTAACAATCTCTTAAGTTCATCAAAAGCATGATCTTGGGCTGCGCCCACTCAAATATAACACCCTTTTTAGTCAAGTCATTCAAAGGTGCAGCAATAGTACTAAAGTTGGGCACAAATCTTCTATAAAACCCAGCTAGACCATGAAAACTTCTTACTTGACTCACATTCATGGGAGTAGGCCAATTTTGAATAGCTTCAATTTTAGACACATCTACTTCTACTCCATGCTTAGAGACAACATAACCCAGAAATATGACCTTATCTTTGCAAAACGTGCACTTCTCAAGATTACCATAGAGTTTATTATCATTCAACACTTGCAAAACATATCGAATATGTATAGTATGATCAGATTCATTGCGGCTGTAGATTAATATGTCATCAAAGTACACAACCACAAACTTGCCAATAAATTCACGCAAAACATGGTTCATCAGTCTCATGAAGGTGCTAGGTGCATTAGTTAGACCAAAAGGCATTACTAACCACTCATATAAACCAAATTTTGTTTTAAAGACGGTTTTCCACTCATCCCCTTCTTTCATCCTAATTTGATGATAACCACTACGCAAATCAATTTTAGAGAACACAGCAGCACCACTCAATTCATCTAGCATATCCTCTAAACGGGGAATAGGGTGACGATATCGAATAGTGATATTGTTTATAGCTCTACAATCTACGCACATACGCCATGTACCATCTTTCTTAGGAACTAGAATAACAGGAACAGACACAAGGACTAAGGCTTATGCGGATATAACCTTTGTCGAGTAGCGCTTGTACTTGCTTCTGTATCTCCTTCGTTTCTTCGGGGTTCGTTCTATATGGTGCCCGATTGGGTAGCGAAGCTCCGGGAATCAAGTCAATTTGATGTTCAATACCTCGCAATGGTGGAAGTCCTGCGGGTACCTCATCCGGAAACACGTCGCCAAATTCCTGCAAAACATTAGAAACACCAAGAGGATGAGGGGTCATATCGTTAGAAACCAAAACCGTACCTCTGTACAAGAGCACAAGAGGCATGGCTGTAGGATCCTCACTAAATTCTCTCATGTCTTCTCTGGTGGCTAATGAGACTAAGGAATTCACTCTCTCACTTTTCGTTATATCACTCACAACATTACAATTCTCTCGCCTATCTAAAGAAGCATCCTCCAAGTTCACTTCAACTTTCTGACGAGATTCATTGACAATTTGCTGTGGTGTCATAGGCTGTAAGTTGATTTTCTTGCCCTTGAACTCCAAGTGATATGTATTGGCACGGCCATTGTGTTGCACAGAACAGTCATAAAGCCAAGGCCGACCCAATAGAAGGTGACACACCGTCATAGGAACCACATCAAAATCAATGCAATCCTTATACGGTCCAATAGCAAATTCAACACGCACCATGTGGTTTACCTTCATCTCACCATTGTCGCTCAACCACCGAATATAGTATGGATGCGGGTGCGGTAGATACTTCAACTTCAGCTTGGTACACAACTCCTTGCTTGCTAAATTGCGGCAACTCCCGCCATCAATAATAACCTTGCAAGCCTTGTCAGGACCAACTAAAGCCTTTGTTTGGAACAAATTCCAGCGCTGAGTAGATGCACTAGGCAACACATTAAGAGCACGCTGCGACACAACAATGGTGCGAGCATCAGACGGATATGCATCTTCACCATCAGTGTCATAGTCATCATCTTCTGGAGCATTAGGATCAACATCATCTCCGAGTCTCATACTCATTGTCCTCATTGATAATCATAACTTTACGGTTAGGACAATCTCTCTTGAAGTGACCTTTGCCACCACATGTGTGACAAACCATATCACGGTTACGCGCAGTAGACACATTAGAGCCACTCGTACTTGCAGCAGATTCGGACTTCTTTGTGTTAGACACATTGGAGACCGGCTTACTAGGCGGAGTAGAGTAAGGGGCGGAGCGCGTCGAAGGCGCCGGCGCCGTAGATGGGGCCGCGCGGGGTGTGAAACGCCCAGCTCCTGTAGCTCGTCCTTTGATCTTTGCTTCGTCAGCCAACTGTGATTCAGCTTCTCTTGCATGATGTAACAATTTATTCATATTGGTGTAGCTGTAGTGACGAACAATGCCTTTGATATCATACTTCAAACCATTCAGAAAATGTTGCATTGTCATCTCAAGAGACTCACGGACACGGCCACGCTGCATAAGCATCTCCATCTCCATGTAGTATTCATCCACAGTCTTCACACCTTGTCTCAATAGAGTCAGCTTATCATATATATTCCGCAAGTAATTTGTAGGCACAAAGCGAGAAGTCATCGCCTCCTTCATGGCACGCCAAGTACGTATAGGTTGTTCACCATCCTCGTCTCGGTTACGAACAAAAGCATCCCACCAACGCAAAGCATAGCCATCAAATTCAGAAGAAGCAAGCTTGATCTTCCTGTCTTCAGTGTAGTGCGGATGTAAATTCCATAGCTTCTCAATCTTGGGCTCCCAAGTGAGGTATTCTTCAACAGCAGCACCTCCTTCAAACTTGGGTATGGAGAATTTGGGCTTACCCAATCCATCTTCCTCATCATGTCCGCGACCATTGCGGCCAAGTGGAACCCAACCGCGAGCACGATCACCACGAGGCGCACCACGAGCATTGTGTGCGTCATCTTGAAGCTCAGGATCTTCATCATTGTCATGTTGTTGTCGTGCGGTGAAATTCTCAACAAGTAAGCGCAAGTCAGTAAGACTGCGTTGTATATCCGTCGTTTGATCTTGCATCCTTGTGACGGTCGCACTTGTAGCATCCAGCTTCTGGGAGATCTCTTGGACCGTCCCTTTAAGCTCATCATCCTGAGCGCGGAATTCACGTCACATCTCATTACGAAGAGCCTCATACTCCCTCCATGTCATCAAATCCGCAGAGTTCTTATTCTCCTGGTTAACAATTTTCTCATCACTAGCAGACATGGTTAGTAGGTTAGTGCACTTAAATCAAAAATATATGGTGGTACTCTCACAACTCACTCAACAACTGATAAGAAAAAGAGATCTTACCATTCCAAAGTAAATTAGTGTTGCTTACCACTTGTAGTAACAACTAGTGCACGGATGTAGCGAAGCGAATATCAAGGGTATAAGAACAAATCACACGACAAAGCAGGATATATGTGGGGCTGTAGGTAGGCTACCTATTTGCACCAATAACAAGCTCTAGCGCTGACCGTAGACAACCAATGATACTCACACAAGGCGATATAATGGGGCAATGCAACTATATGTGGGAAAGGTTGCAATGCACGAGACAGGCACAAGATTGCTCAACTACGGGTGCAGTAAAGTAAACTTAGGCCTTCACTTGATTCAACTAGCACTTCACTTTTTCTTTTTGGATTTTTCTTGTTGTAACACACGCAGCTATGTAGCTTTTTTGCTTCTTTTCAATTTTCTCTTTTTTTTTGATTTTTATGATACAACTCCTTGATAACACGGCCAACAAAATATGCAAAGCACCAAACCCTAATGAGCAGCCTGACGAGCGGTAAAACTAGTCTCTTCTGGGGAAGTTCCTAGTCACGTATATCGATAGGCTGTGGCTATGGTTGGGAAAAACACACTGTACGCTATGTGGACTCGGAGTAATAAAAACTAAAACTAGATGAAAGTAGAGACTCAAACCCTAACAACTAGATGATAGACAAAGATACGCAAAAACAACTACGAAAAGCAACTAAAACTTGAAATTAGTGCAATCTAAGGCTATGGCAAACCCTAACCCTAATATTTTTGGCTTTTTCTGGATAGGAAAACACTCACAACTCAACTATGGGGTGGATTGTGGATGGCTTACCGAGGAAAACTAGAAATCTGATACCAAGATGATAAGGGGTGGCCCGAGCTTCTCAGTAAGCAACGGTGGTGATGATGATCACGGGATGATAGCAGCGGAGGAACACGACGATGTAGCGGATGATAACTTGTATGACGCAACGAGATCTCTCGATTGGTCCCTGTCGCCAATGCAACAGCTCTCAACCCTGCAAAATATTCGCAACTCCACACACTTGCGCACGTAGCCGCCGACCACGAAGCGGTAAGTTGCAACCGTCTAATTCCCAATGGAACAACGATACGGCGATCACACAAGACTTTTTCAGGATCTACACAATATCAAGCAATATGGTGTAGGGATTCAATAGTTTTGCATAAGCAAACAACTAAGAACTAGGGTTTATCTTAAACGTGGTCTCAAGCAGCTAGGGGGTCGTCCAAGGCACTTATATAGGCGTCCGGGACGAGTTCTGGTCGAAAAATACAAGTAAAACCGACCCAGAATAGATCTGGTCGAGACAGACTCGGACAAGTCCGGTCTGGAATCCGGTCAACCGGCCCAGGGACCGGGGCGGCCGGTCTGGGGTCCGGTCAACCGGGCGGCAACCGGATAGTTGCGAGGTTTCCGGTTTTCTTCCGGTACGACAAACTGCGTCCGGTTGGCGCCCGGTCAACCGGGCCAGTGACCGGGTTGGCCGGTCTGGCGGCCGGTCGGACCGGGTGCTGGACCGGCCTGGACGTCTTCTTCTCCTCTCGCGCATGCCTCCCGCTCCTCCCTCGCGCGTCCATGAGATATCTTCATGTCCAGCTCCATGTCCAGCTTCATGTCCATCTTGACGTCCGTCTTCATGTCCAGCTGCTCCTCTACTCCTCGTGCGATGCTCGTCTCCTCTTGATACCTGATGATACATAAGTAATAGGACTTAGGCAGTATAAAGTTCTCATCAATCAAAGTATCGTTTAGAAACAAGTTCACCTGTTGCTTAAGTAGCTTCGCACGAGCCCTTGTAATTGGTCCAATCCAAACTTCATTGGACTTGAGCTTCACAGTAGGTTCATCTTCATTCATCAATGACGGAGGTAGTGGTGTAGTAGGGATGTCCTCATCATGCCAGTTCCTGTTTTCTGCTGTTTTTGGTTTCAGAAATCCTAGTAAGAAAATATTCTCGGAATTGGACGAAATCAACGCCCAGAATCTTAAAATTCCACGAAGCTTCCAGAACACCCGAGAGGGACCAGAGGAGGGCCACAGGGGGCCCACACGTGTGGGCGGCGCGGCCAAGGAGCCAGGCGCGCCGCCCTACTGTGTGGTGGCCCCGTCAGCCTTCCGACTCCGACTCTTCGCCTATAAGAAGCCCCCTGACCTAAATCTTCGAAACGAATAAGCCACGGTACGAGAAACCTTCCAGAGCCGCCGCCATCGCGAAGCCAAGATCTGGGGGACAAAAGTCTCTGTTCCGGCATGCCGCCGTGACGGGGAAGTGCCCCCGGAAGGCATCTCCATCGACACCACCGCCATCTCCATCGACGCTGCTGTCTCCCATGAGGAGGGAGTAGTTCTCCATCGAGGCTAAGGGCTGCACCGGTAGCTATGTGGTTAATCTCTCTCCTATGTACTTCAATACAATGATCTCATGAGCTGCCTTACATGATTGAGATTCATATGATGAGCTTTGTATCACTATTAATCTATGTGCTACTCTAGTGATGTTATTAAAGTACTCTATTCCTCCTCCATGATGTAATGTTGACAGTGTGTGCATCATGTAGTACTTGGCGTAGTTTATGATTGTAATCTCTAGTAGATTATGGAGTTAACTATTACTATGATAGTATTGACGTGATCTATTCCTCCTTTCATAGTCTGTCGGTGACGGTGTGCATGCTATGTTAGTACTTGGTATAATTGCGTTGGTTTATCATGCACTCTAAGGTTATTTAAATATGAACATCGAATGTTGTGGAGCTTGTTAACTCCGGCATTGAGGTGCTCTTGTAGCCCTACACAATTAATGGTGTTCATCATCCAACAAGAGAGTGTAGAGTGGTTTTATTATGTGATCAATGTTGAGAGTGTCCACTAGTGAAAGTATGATCCCTAGGCCTTGTTTCCAAATACTGCAAACATCGCTTATTTTCTGTTTTACTGCATCTTTACTTCCTGCAATATTACTACCATCAACTGCACGCCAGCAAGCTATTTTCTGGCGCCGTTACTACCACTCATATTCACCCATATTACTTGTATTTCACTATCTCTTCGCCGAACTAGTGCACCTATACATCTGACAAGTGTATTAGGTGTGTTGGGGACACAAGAGACTTCTTGTATCGTGATTGCAGGGTTGCTTGAGAGGGATATCTTTGACCTCTTCCTCCCTGAGTTCGATAAACCTTGGGTGATTCACTTAAGGGAAACTTGCTGTTGTTCTATAAACCTCTGCTCTTGGAGGCCCAACACTGTCTACAGGAATAGAAGCGTGCGTAGACATCAGCTACCTATTTGCACCAATAACAAGCTCTAGCGCTGACCGTAGACAACCAAAGATACTCACACAAGGCGATAAATGTGGCAATGCAACTATATGTAGGAAAGGTTGCAATGCACTAGAGAGACGTTAGCAAAGCTCAATGATACAGGCACAAGATTGCTCAACTACGGGTGAAGTAAAGTAAATTTAGGCCTTCACTTGATTCTTCTAGCACTTCACTTTTCTTTTTGGATTTTCTTTTTGTATAACACGCAGCTATGTAGCTCTTTTTGCTTCTTTTCTATTTTTTTTTTGATTTTATGACTCAACTCCTTGATAACACGGCCAACAAAATATGCAAAGCACCAAACCCTTATGAGCAGCCTGACGAGCGGTAAAACTAGTCTCTTGTGGGGAAGTTCCTAGTCACGTATATCGATAGGCTGTGGCTATGGTTGGGAAAAGCACACTGTACGCTATGTGGACTCGGAGTAACAAAAACTGAAACTAGATGACAATAGAGACTCAAACCCTAACAATACTAGATATAAGAAAAAGATACGCAAAAACAACTACGAAAAGCAACTAAAACTCGAAATTAGTGCAATCTAAGGCTATGGCAAACCCTAACCCTAACTTTTTATGGCTTTTTCTGGATAGGAAAACACTCACAACTCAACTATGGGGTGGATTGTGGATGGCTTATCGAGGAAAACTGGAAATCTGATACCAAGATGATAAGGGGTGGCCCGATCTTCTCAGTAAGCAACGGTGGTGATGATAATCACAAGATGATAGCAGCGGAGGAACACGACGATGTAGTGGATGATAACTTGTATGACGCAACAAGATCTCTCGATTGGTCCCTGTCGCCAATGCAACAGCTCTCAACCCTGCAAGATATTTGCAACTCCACACACTTGCGCACGTAGCCGCCGACCACGAAGCGGTAAGTTGCAACTGTCTAATTCCCAATGGAACAGCAGATCACACAAGACTTTAACGGGATCTACACAATATCAAGCAATATGGTGTAGGGAATTCAATAGTTTTGCAGAGCAAACAACTAAGAACTAGGGTTTATCTTAAACATGGTCTAAAGCAGCTAGGGGGCGTCCTGGGCACTTATATAGGAGTACAGGACGACCTCAGGTTGAAAAAGTACGAGAATAACCGACCCAGAACAGATCTGGTCGAGACAGACTCGGAGTCAGCCGGTCGGGAGGCCGGTCGACCGGGTCTGGGACCGGCCGGTCCGGTTCAAACCGGGCCTGGAGCCGGGTGGTGACCGGGCAACGTTTCTGGCTTACTGGACATCGCCCGGATGGCAAAGGTCAAAAACCCGGTTGAAACCGGGCGGACCCGGCGCAGGATCCGGTCGGACCGGGCCTGGGACCGGATGGTCCGGTGGCACGGCCGGTCGGACCGGATGTGGCACCGGCCTGAACTTCAACTTCCCCTCTCGCGCATTCCTCCCGCTCCTCCCTCGCGCGTCCCTGGGATGTCTTCATGTCCAGCTCCATGTCCAGCTTCACGACCATCTTCTGGTCCAGCTGCTCCTCTCTTTCTCGTGCGATGCTTGCTCCCTCCTCATACCTGATCATACATAAGTAATAGCACTTAGGCAGTATAAAGTTCGCATCAATCAAAGTATCGTTTAGGAACAAGTTCACATGTTGTTTGAGTAGCTTCGCACGAGCTCGTGTTATTGGTCCAATCCTAACTTCATTGGACTTGAGCTTCACAGCAGGATCATCTTCAGCTTGAAATGACGGAGGTAGTAGTGAGGTAGGGATGTCCTCATCACTGGGCCTACAGTCCTCCGGTTTGAGGCGAACTGGCTGAAGGAGGCTCAGTTCCGACATGTTGTCGAGGATGCATGGGAGCGGGCTGGGCCCATGGTTCAAAATAGCACGCTGGCGGGAAAACTCGCCTTTGTACACGATCAATTACATAAGTTGGATAGAGCTGTTCTACAGAAAACAAAGAAAAATATTCGGAAAGCGCAGCGTGATTTGGAACAGGTTGCAGAGGGTGAATTGACTGATGCAAACATTGCAGAACAGCGAGAAATAGCAAAAGAATCGAATCCATGTTAGAAAAAGAAGAGATACACTAGGCTCAAAGAAGTAGACTGAATTGGTTACAACATGGGGATAAAATACTTCTTATTTTCATAATTTTGCAAATGAGTGAAGGAAGAAGAATATGGTGAAAAAACTGAAGGATGGAAATGGTGTGTGGATTGAAGGAGTGGCTAATCTTAACCCTCTTATTTCACAATATTTTGCAGGCCTCTTCACAACGGAAATTGAAGAACCTGACCCTGAGTTATTGAATAAAGTTAATCCAAAGGTGAATCAAGGCATGAATGAACAACTTCTTAGACCTTTCTCGGCTGAGGATGTAAAAAAGGCTTTATTTTCTATTGGGGATATTGATGACCCACAAGTATAGGGGGTGTATCGTAGTACTTTCGATAAATAAGAGTGTCGAACCCAACGAGGAGCAGAAGGTGTTGACAAGCTTTTCCATAAACCATTTTATAAGGAGACATACCCATAGGATTTTTATAAGCCACAATGCTTCCTTCAACTTACTAGCCCAATTTTTCCTAGATTTATTAACAGTCTTTTGCAAGATAGATTTAATTTCTCTATTTGATAATTCTACTTGCCCACTAGTTTGAGGATGATAAGATGAAGCAATTATATGATTAATACCATATTTAGCAAGAGTTTTTCTAAAACCACCATGAATAAAATGAGAACCTCCATCGGTCATAAGATATCTAGGTACTCCAAACCTAGGAAAAATAACATCTAAAAGCATTTTTAAAGAGGTCTCACCATCAGCACTTTTTGTGGGTATGGCTTCCACCCATTTAGTAACATAATCAACAACGACAAGTATATGAGTATTACCTTCTGAAGAAGGGAAAGGACTGATACGTCTCCAACGTATCGATAATTTCTGATGTTCCATGCTTGTTTTATGACAATACTTACATGTTTTGCTCGCACTTTATAATGTTTTATGCGTTTTTCGGAACTAACCTATTAACAAGATGCCACAGTGCCAGTTCCTGTTTTCTGCTATTTTTGGTTCCAGAAAGGCTGTTCGGGCAATATTCTCGGAATTCGACGAAACGAAGACCCAGTATCTTATTTTTTCCGGAAGACCCCAGAACACCGAACGAGAGTCGGAGGCGGGCCAGGGGGCCACCACACATGTGGGCCGCGCGGGCTACACCCTGGTCGCGCCGACCTGGTGTGGGGCCACCCTGTCGCCCCTCCTACGCCGCCTCTTCGCCTATTTAAGCCCTTTCGACCTAAAAACTCGATACGAATTGACGAAACTCCAGAAAGACTCCAGGGGCGCCGCCACCATCGCGAAACTCCAATTCGGGGGACAGGAGTCTCTGTTCCGGCACCCTACCGGGACGGGGAAGTGCCCCCGTAAGCCATCTCCATCAACGTCATCGCCTCCATCATGCTCCGTGAGTAGTTCCCCCATGGACTACGGGTTCTAGCTGTAGCTAGTTGGTATTCTCTCCCCCATGTACTTCAATACAATGATCTCATGAGCTGCCTTACATGATTGACATTCATCCGATGTAATCGGTGTTGTGTTTGTTGGGATCCGATGGATTGTTACATTATGATTAGTCTATCTATAAAGTTTGTGAAGTTATTGTTGCTGCAATCTTGTTGTGTTTAATGCTTGTCACTAGGGCCCGAGTGGCATGATCTTAGATTTAAGCTCTATAATTATTGCTTAGATTGTATCTACAAGTTGTATGCACATGTCTATGTCCGAAACCAAAGGCCCCAAAGTGACAGAAATTGGGACAACTGGAGGGAAAGGCTTAGGTATGAGGATCACATGTTTTCACGGAGTGTTAATGCTTTGCTCCGGTGCTCTATTAAAAGGAGTACCTTAATTTCCAGTAGATTCCCTAGAGGCCCGGCTGCCACCGGCTGGTAGGACAAAAGATGTTGTACAAGTTTCTCATTGCGAGCACGTACGACTATATATGGAAAACATGCCTACATGATTAATAATCTTGATGTTCTGTCTTAATGCTATTTCAATCCTATCAATTGCCCAACTGTAATTTGTTCACCCAACACTTGTCACTTGTTATTGGAGAGTTACCACTAGTGTAGATAGCTGGGAACCCCGGTCCATCTCTCATCATCATATACTTGTTCTACATGTCACTGGAAGTAGTATCAACTATTTTCTGGTGCCATTGCCACTGTGTTACTATTACTGCTGCTGTGTTACTGTTACTATTGCTCTCATATCACTGCTACTTTCACATCACCCCTGTTACTAGTGCTTTTCCAGGTGCAGCTGAATTGACAACTCAGTTGTTAAGGCTTATAAGTATTCTTTACCTCCCCTTGTGTCGAATCAATAAATTTGGGTTTTACTTCCCTCGAAGAATGTTGCGATCCCCTATACTTGTGGGTTATCAAGACTATTTTCTGGCGCCGTTGCCGGGGAGGCATAGCTCTACTCATAAGTTCACCTGGGGAGTACACTCTACCTCTCTCTCTGTTTTTGTTTTATTTTATTTTATTTTGCTTAGTTTACTTTTGTCTAGTTTATTTGTGCTTAGTTTATTTTTGTCTAGTATTATTTTGCTTAGTTTACTTTTGCTTAGTTTCTTTTTGTCTTGTTTTATTTTTCCTATATACTCAAAAATCCATAAAAATTTGAAAAACCTAAAAATTAAAAATTGTTGCTGTGGAAGAACGCATAACCATGTTGGAGCTTATAGAATTTTATAATAATTATAGAGAATCAAGAACCGGTAAAGTAATGAGTGCTGTGATAGAAAAATTGAATACAATTGCTAAAATCTTGCTTAAACGCCATAATATAAACTGTTGCTCTAAAGAGGATACTAAACATCTGAAATTTCAATGTGTCTTTAGTGAAGAAGTTTTAATTAAGAACTATAATTGGAATAACTATATTCATCTTGGGTTCGAAGAGGTAGAACAATTTGTCTTATTTATGGGAGCCTCTGAGATAGAATCCTTCATTGTTAAAAATTATGAAACTTGTGCTGTTTGTAAGGACCTTAAAGATTATGTCTCTTCTATCCTTAATTTTTGCATAGAAAGTTACAGCAATAATCCTTATATTATTGATTATAAAGAGAGACTCATTAATGCACAAGAATGCACTCACAATTTGCAGGAACCTGTGGAAGAAGAAATTGATGAACCTGAAAGCTCATTGGTTGAAAAAGAGGAGGAAATTGATGAACCTGAAAGCTCATTAGATGAAAAAGAAGAGGAGAGTGATGAACAAAAGGAGGAAGAATGGATTAGCTACCCATGCCAACCTTCTAATGAGAGTAACTCTTTATCTCTTACACTATTTGATTGTCCTCCATGCTTACCAAAGGAGGTTGAATGTTATGTTCCTGTGGATTCTCTTGAAATATTCCCTATGGGTAAAACTTGTGAGAATAATTATGCTACTGTTGTCTATGATAATCCATGCTACTTTGATAAATCTTATGATAATGCTTTGTTTGTGCCTGATGTCGAAATGCATGGTACTAAAGAATTTTGCGTAGCAAATGTTTATGATAAATCTCTAGATGATGGTCCTATGTTACTTGATATTATTAATTGTACTACTAATGAAAATGGGATTGGAGAGTTCTTGAATTTATCTATGAGTCCCATATCTCTTTTGAATGATCAATCATCTTGTTATATTATTGATAAAAGTGGATTTGGAAGTTTTAATCCCACTATTTTTGAACTTGATAAAAATTATGTGTTTATGGATCATGAAAGACATGCTTTATGTGATAGTTATATTGTTGAGTTTGATCATAATGCTACTGAAAATTATTATGAGAGAGGAAAATATGGTTGTAGAAATTTGCATGGTACTAAAACACCTCTCTATATGCTGAAAATTTTGAATTTCCTCTTGTTTTATCTTCTTATGCTTGTCACTTTGTTCTTCATGAATTTATTTGTGTACAAGATTCCTATGCATAGGAAGTGGGTTAGACTTAAATGTGTTTTGAAGTTGCTTTTTGATGCTCTCTTTTGCTTCAACTCTTATTTCTTGCGAGTGCATCATTAAAACTGCTGAGCCCATCTTAATGGCTATAAAGAAAGCACTTCTTGGGAGATAACCCATGTGTTTATTTTGCTACTGTTTTGTTGTGTCTTGGAAGTTGTTACTACTGTAGAAACCTCTCCTTATCTTTATTTTATTGCAATGTTGTGTCAAGTGAAGTCTCTAATAGAAGGTTGATACTAGATTTGGATTTCTGCGCAGAAACAGATTTCTGTCTGTCACGAATCTGGGAATGATTCTCTATAGGTAACTCAGAAAAATCTGCCAATTTACGTGCGTGTTCCTCAGATATGTACGCAACTTTCATTAGTTTTGAGTTTTCTGATTTGAGCAACGGAAGTACCTCTTAAAAATTCGTGTTTACTGGCTGTTCTGTTTTGACAGATTCTGTCTCTGTTTTTTGCATTGTCTCTTGTAGACTTTAAGTGAGGCTTTCTAGACGTGGAGGGCTGTAGCTAATGTTTTATTGAGTTCTTGCAATGTGTCACTACAGGACCAAGGTGGATTAAAGTTTTTTTTGAGTACTAACCCCTCTAATGAAGTTTATGAGAAGTTTGGTGTGAAGGAAGTTTTCAAGGGTCAAGAGAGGAGGATGATATATGATCAAGAAGAGTGAAAAGTCTAAGCTTGGGGATGCCCCCATGGTTCATCCCTGCATATTTCAAGAAGACTCAAGCGTCTAAGCTTGGGGATGCCCAAGGCATCCCCTTCTTCATCAACTTATCAGGTTTCTTCTCTTCAAACTATATTTTTATTCGGTCACATCTTATGTGCTTTACTTGGAGCGTCTGTGTGCTTTTATTTTCGTTTCTTTATGTTTGAATAAATTCGGATCCTAGCAATCCTTGTTTGGGAGAGAGACACGCTCCGCTTTTTCATATGAACACCTGTTCTTCGTTTTACTTTTAATGTTCAATGATAAAAGTTGGAAGCTATTGCACTTATTGCTATTTGGTTGGAAACAGAAAATGCTTCATATTGTATTGAATAATTTGATACTTGGCAATTGTTTTGAGCTCTCAAGTAGATCATGATTAATCTCTTGCATCATGTAGTTTAAACCTATTAATGGAGAACTACCGTAGAGCTTGTTGAAATTGGTTTGCATGATTGGTCTCTCTAAGGTCTAGATATTTTCTGGTAAAAGTGTTTGAGCAACAAGGAAAACAGTGTAGAGTATTATAATGCTTGCAATATGTTCTTATGTAAGTTTTGCTGTACCGGTTCATACTTGTGTTTGCTTCAAATAACCTTGCTAGCCAAAGCCTTGTACTGAGAGGGAATACTTCTCGTGCATCCAAAATCCTTGAGCCAAAAACTATGCCATTTGTGTCCACCATAACTACCTACTACATGGTATTTTCTGCCATTCCAAGTAAATACTTCATGTGCTACCTTTAAACCTTCAAAATGCTTCTCAATTTGTGTTAATGTTTTATAGCTCATGAGGAAGTATGTGGTGTCTTATCTTTCAATCTTGTTGGGCAACTTTCACCAATGGACTAGTGGCTTCATCCGCTTATCCAATAATTTTACAAAAAGAGCTGGCAACGGGGTTCCCAGCCCCAATTAATTAACTTCATTAATAATTCTCTCCACATGTTTTGCTCTGATTCATCAGTATGCAACTTAATTTTTCAAATAGACACTCCTCCGTGGTATGAGATTGTTGGAAGGCACCCGAGGATTCGGTTAGCCATGGCTTGTGTAAGCAAAAGGTTGGGAGGAGTGTCAACCATAAATAAAACTAAAGTACATGTGTAAACAAAAGAGAAGAGGGATGATCTACCTTGCTGGTAGAGATAACGTCCTTCATGGGAGCCGCTCTTTGAAAGTCTGCCTGGCAAGGGGGTTAGAGTGCCCACTACCATTCGTTGACAACAACAAACACCTCTCAAAAACTTTACTTTTATGCTCTCTATATGATTTCAAAACTTAAAAAGCTCTAGCACATGATTTAATCCCTGCTTCCCTCTGCGAAGGGCCTTTCTTTTACTTTATGTTGAGTCAGTTTACCTACTTCCTTCCATCTTAGAAGCAAACACTTGTGTCACCTGTGCATTGATTCTTACATACTTGCTTATTTGCATTCATCATATTACTTTGTGTTGACAATTATCCATGAGATATGCATGTTGAAAGTTGAAAGCAACTGCTGAAACTTAAATCTTCCTCTGTGTTGCTTCGATGCCTTTACTTTGAATATATTGCTTTATGAGTTAACTCTTATGCAAGACTTTTGATGCTTGTCTTGAAAGTACTATTCATGAAAAGTTTTGCTATATGTTATCTATTTGTTAGCAACTATAGATCATTGCCTTGAGTCACTTCATTCATCTCATATGCTTTATAATAGTATGATCAAGGTTATGTAAGTAGCATGTCACTACAGAAATTATTATTTTTATCGTTTACCTACTCGAGGACGAGTAGGAACTAAGCTTGGGGATGCTGATACGTCTCCAACGTATCGATAATTTCTGATGTTCCATGCTTGTTTTATGACAATACTTACATGTTTTGCTCGCACTTTATAATGTTTTTATGCGTTTTCCGGAACTAACCTATTAACAAGATGCCACAGTGCCAGTTCCTGTTTTCTGTTGTTTTTGGTTCCAGAAAGGCTGTTCGGGCAATATTCTCGGAATTCGACGAAACGAAGACCCAGTATCTTATTTTTTCTGGAAGACCCCAGAACACCGAAGGAGAGTTGGAGGCGGGCCAGGGGGCCACCACACACGTGGGCCGCGCGGGCTACACCCTGGCCGCGCCGGCCTGGTGTGGGGCCACCCTGTCGCCCCTCCTGCGCCGCCTCTTCGCCTATTTAAGCCCTTTCGACCTAAAAGCTCGATACGAATTGACGAAACTCCAGAAAGACTCCAGGGGCGCCGCCACCATCGCGAAGCTCCAATTCGGGGGATAGAAGTCTCTGTTCCGGCACCCTGCCGGGACGGGGAAGTGCCCCCGGAAGCCATCTCCATCAACGCCATCGCCTCCATCATGCTCCGTGAGTAGTTCCCCCATGGACTACGGGTTCTAGTTGTAGCTAGTTGGTATTCTCTCCCCCATGTACTTCAATACAATGATCTCATGAGCTGCCTTGCATGATTGAGATTCATCTGATGTAATCGGTGTTGTGTTTGTTGGGATCCGATGGATTGTTACATTATGATTAGTCTATCTATAAAGTTTGTGAAGTTATTGTTGCTGCAATCTTGTTGTGTTTAATGCTTGTCACTAGGGCCCGAGTGGCATGATCTTAGATTTAAGCTCTATAATTATTGCTTAGATTGTATCTACAAGTTGTATGCACATGTCTATGTCCGGAACCAAAGGCCCCTAAGTGACAGAAATTGGGACAACTGGAGGGAAAGGCTTAGGTATGAGGATCACATGTTTTCACGGAGTGTTAATGCTTTGCTCCGGTGCTCTATTAAAAGGAGTACCTTAATTTCCAGTAGATTCCCTAGAGGCCCAGTCTGCCACCGGCTGGTAGGACAAAAGATGTTGTACAAGTTTCTCATTGCGAGCACGTACGACTATATATGGAAAACATGCCTACATGATTAATAATCTTGATGTTCTGTCTTAATGCTATTTCAATCCTATCAATTTCCCAACTGTAATTTGTTCACCCAACACTTGTCACTTGTTATTGGAGAGTTACCACTAGTGTAGATAGCTGGGAACCCCGGTCCATCTCTCATCATCATATACTTGTTCTACATGTCACTGGAAGTAGTATCAACTATTTTCTGGTGCCATTGCCATTGTGTTACTATTACTGCTGCCGTGTTACTGTTACTATTGCTCTCATATCACTGCTACTTTCACATCACCCCTGTTACTAGTGCTTTTGCAGGTGCAGCTGAATTGACAACTCAGTTGTTAAGGCTTATAAGTATTCTTTACCTCCCCTTGTGTCGAATCAATAAATTTGGGTTTTACTTCCCTCGAAGACTGTTGCGATCCCCTATACTTGTGGGTTATCAAGGACCCATGAAGTCAAATCCCCAACAATCAAATGGTTCAATAACAAGAGTATAATTCATAGGCATTTCATTGCGTCTAGAGATATTACCAACTCTTTGACATTCAGCACAAGATAAAATAAACTTTCTTGCATCTTTAAAGAGAGTTGGCCAATAAAAACCTGACTCGTAGAACCTTTTGTGCGGTTCTATCTCCGGCGTGATGTCCTCCATAAACACTACCATGACACTTACTCAATATCTCTTGTTGTTCATATTCGGGGACACATCTTCGCATAATACCATCCACTCCTTCTTTATATAAGTGTGGGTCATCCCAAAAATAATGCCTCAAGTAATAAAAGAATTTCCTCCTTTGTTGAGCTGAAAAGGTTGGAGGCAAGTACTTGGAAACAATAAAGTTAGCATAATCAGCATACCAAGGACTATCCCGTGAGCTTACCTTTATTACAGCCAATTGTTCATTTGGAAAACTATCATTAACAGGAACAGGATCATAAACAATATTTTCCAATCTAGACAAATTATCAGCAACAGGATTATCAGCACCTTTCCTATCTACAATATGTAAATCAAATTCTTGCAAAAGAAGCACCCATCTAATAAGCCTTGGCTTAGCATCTTTCTTTTCCATAAGGTACCTAATTGCAGCATGATCGGTATGAATTGTGACTTTTGAATCAACAATATAAGGTCTAAACTTGTCACAAGCAAAAACTACAGCTAATAGTTCTTTTTCAGTTGTAGCATAATTTCTTTGAGCTGCATGAAGATTTTTACTAGCATAATGAATAACATTCAATTTTTTATCTACTCGCTGTCCAAAAACAGCACCAACAGCAAAATCACTAGCATCACACATAATTTCAAAAGGTAAATTCCAATCAGGAGGTTCAACTACAGGAGCAGTTGTTAAGGCTTTCTTTCGAGTTTCAAAAGCTTCCTTACATTCATCATCAAAAACAAAAGGTGCATCTTTTTGAAGAAGATTAGTAAGAGGCTTTGAAATTTTAGAGAAATCTTTAATAAATCTCCTATAAAAACCAGCATGACCAAGAACACTACGAATACCTTTAACATCCCTAGGATAGGGCATCTTCTCAATTGCTTCAACTTTATCTCTATCAACTTCAATACCTCTCTCGGAAATTTTATGTCCCAATACAATTCCTTCATTAACCATAAAGTGACATTTCTCCCAATTAAGAACAAGGTTAGTTTCTTCACATCTCTGCATAACTTTATCAAGGTTTCGCAAACAATTATCAAAAGAATTCCCGTAGACAGAAAAATCATCCATGAATACCTCTACAATCTTTTCACGAAAGCCATGAAAAATAGCAGACATGCATCTTTGAAAAGTAGCAGGAGCATTACATAAACCAAAAGGCATACGCCTATAAGCATAAGTTCCATAGGGACAAGTGAAGGTGGTTTTCTCTTGATTTTTAGCTCTAACGAGCAATTTGTGAAAACCCGGAATAACCATCAAGAAAACAGAAATGAGTATTTTTAGATAACCTTTCTAGCATTTGATCAATAAAAGGTAAAGGGTAATGATCTTTCTTAGTAACTTTATTAACTTTTCGAAAATCAATGCACATTCTATACCCTACAACTACTCTTTGAGGGATGAGCTCATCATTATCATTAGGTACAACAGTTATTCCTCCTTTCTTAGGAACACAATGCACAGGACTAACCCATCTACTATCAGCAATAGGATATATAATACCAGCTTCAAGAAGTTTAAATACCTCATTCCTTACCACATCCTTCATCTTAGGAATTAGACGACGCTGATGTTCAACAACAGGCTTTGCATCATCTTCCATGTTGATGGCATGTTGGCAAATAGAGGGAGAAATCCCCTTCAAGTCATCAAGAGTGTAGCCAATAGCCCCTCGGTGTTTCTTCAATATTTCCAATAATCTTTCTTCCTCAAAATCTAAAAGCTTAGCACTAATAATAACAAGATATGTTTTCTTATCATCTATATAAGCATACTTAAGATTATCAGGTAATGGTTTCAAATCAAAAACAAGATCTTCCTTTGGTGGTGGTGTTGTACCTAGATCTTCAACCGGTAAGTCATGTTTAAGAATGGGTTGACGAAGGAAAATTTCATCAAGCTCATTCCTTTCTTCCCTAAAGACTTCACTCCCATGATCCTCCAAATGTTGCTGCAAAGGATTATTAGGAGCAAGAGCAATAGATGCAAGCTGTTCAACTCTAAAATCATCATTAGGCAATTCAGCTTCATAAGGAACTTTGGCAAATTTAGAGAAATTAAACTCATAAGATTCACCAGCAAATTTAGTCACAATTTTCTCTTTCTTGCAATCTATAATAGCTCCACAAGTATTTAGAAAAGGTCTACCAAAAATGATAGGACAAGTCTTACTAACAGCAGAACCAAGTACCAAAAAGTCAGCAGGATATTTAATCTTACCACATAGAACTTCCACATCTCGAACAATACCAATAGGAGAGATAGTTTCTCTATTAGCTAGCCGAATAACCACATCAATATCTTCAAGTTAACAAGAACCAATTTCATGCATGATTTCCCTGTAAAGCTCATAAGGAATGGCACTAGTACTTGCACCGATATCGCATGAACCATAAAAACAATGATCACCAATTCTAACAGAGAGCATAGGAACACTGACTTTCCTAGACTTACTAGGATGTGAAACAATATTAGAAGCATCTTCACAGAAAATGATGTGACCATCTTCTACATTTTCAGTCACAAGGTCTTTAACTATTGCAACAACAGGTTCAACATTTATTTGTTCCTCAGGTTCTATAGGTTTCTTTGCACTTTTGTTAACCACACTAGTTATAACAGAATACTCCTCATTTTAGCAGGAAAAGGAATTTTTTCAATATAAGCTTCAGGAAGAATGTGATCAACAGTTTTAACTTCAATACATTTACCTATAAGTGAATCAATTTTATCTTTGTAGGGTTCATGATACTTATTAAAATTCTTCCTAGGCAATTCAAAATGAGAGGCAAAAGCTTTATAAAAATTTGCAACAACTTGAGAGTCAAGACCATAAGTAGCACTCATATTTCGAAATTTATCAGTATCCATAAAAGTTTCAATGCATTCATAATCATAATTTATACCTGACTCTCTACCTTTGTCGTTCTCCCAACCTTCAGTATTCTCCTGAATCCGATCAAGAAGGTCCCATTTAAACTCTTCTTTGTTGCGTGTGAATGATCCAGAACAAGTAGTATCCAGCAAGGTTTTATCTTGAAAAGAAAGTCTTGCGTAGAAATTATCAATGATGATATTACTAGGAAGCTCATGAATGGGGCATTTGAGCATTAAAGACTTCAATCTCCCCATGCTTGGGCAATACTCTCTCCATCATGAGGCCAGAAATTATATATGCGGTTTCGGTCTTTGTGAATTTCACTTGGAGGATAGAATTTAGAATAAAATAGAGGCACAATATCCTTCCAATCAAGAGAATTCCCATTCTTCAGACAATTTATACCAATGCGCTGCTTTACCAGACAGCGATATAGAGAATAGTTTCTTCCTAACTTCATCCATAGAAATACCTGCACACTTGAATAACCCGCATAATTCATGTAAAAACAGTAAATGATCTACATGATGGACAGTTCCATCCCCTTCATAGCGGTTATCCACAACACGTTCAATAATTTTCATAGGTATTTTATATGGGATCACTTTCTCACCTGGCGCCTCATCCACTACCTTTGCAGTAGTAGTAGATTTTCCAAATAGGAATTCAAGAGAAGATCTCTCCATAATGAATTATAGCAGCAGGCAGAAATAAAAACAGCACGTACATTAAAAGTTTTCCTTACCAATTCCACTTACCAATAGCGCTTCACTCCCCGGCAACGGTGCCAGAAAATAGTCTTGATGACCCACAAGTATAGGGGGTGTATCATAGTACTTTCAATAAATAAGAGTGTCGAACCCAACGAGGAGCAGAAGGTGTTGACAAGCAGTTTCGATGAAGGATTCACTGTAAATGCTCACAGACAAGTTTTCAGGGGGGTTTGATATAGCAGATAAATAAAATACAAGTAAGTAAAATGCGGGAATAATAATTGCAGCAAGTGGCCCAATCCTTTTTAGCACAAAGGACAAGCCGGTTTGTTTACTTATGATGACCAAATGTTCTTGAGGACACACGGGAATTTAGTCTAGTGCTTTCGCTTCATATAGTTGATTAATCTTCATTGTTTTGATAAGTGTTGTGTGGGTGAACCTATGCTAATGCACCGCCCTTCCTAGGACTAATACATACTTGTGATTAAACCCCTTGCAACCATCCGCAAATACAAGAAAGTAATTAAAATAAATCTAACCACAGCCTTAAACTCTGAGATCCTGCTATCCCTCCTGCATCGATATACCAACGGGGTTCGAAGTTGCTGTCACTCCGACAACCCCACAATTAGCAAAAGAATACAAGATGCATTCCCCTAGGCCCATAAAGGTGAAGTATCATGTAGTCGACGTTCACATGACACCACTAGAAGAATAACACCACAACTTAAATATCAAACCATTAAACATTACTCAACATAGTTCACTACTAACATTTAGACTTCACCCATGTCCTCAAGAACTAAACGAACTACTCACAAGACATCATATGGAACATGATCAGAGGTGATATGATGATGAATAACAATCTGAACATAAACCTTGATTCAATGGTTTCACTCAATAGCATCAATAACAAGGAGTAATCAACACCGGGAGAGTTTCCCTATGAAATAATCAAGATTGAACCCTAGATGTTACAGCGGAGACGAGGTGCGGCGGTGGAGATGACGGTGTCGGTGGTGGAGATGATGATGATGATGATCCCAATGAAGTCCAGTGATACGCGTACAGCACGCGTCCGTTGGGAACCCCAAGTGGAAGGTGTGATGCGTACAGCAGCAAGTTTCCCTCAGTAAGAAACCAAGGTTTATCGAACCAGTAGGAGCCAAGAAGCACGTTGAAGGTTGATGGCGGCGAGATGTAGTGCGGCGCAACACCAGGGATTCCGGCGCCAACGTGGAACCCGCACAACACAACCAAAGTACTTTCCCCAACGAAACGAGTGAGGTTGTCAATCTCACCGGCTTGTTGTAACAAAGGATTAGATGTATAGTGTGGATGATGATTGTTTGCGGAAAACGAGTAGAACAAGTATTGCGATGAGATTGTATTCGATTAAAATAATGGACCGGGGTCCACAATTCACTAGAGGTGTCTCTCCCATAAGATAAATAGCATGTTGGGTGAACAAATTACAGTTGGGCAATTGACGAATAGAGAGGGCATGACAATGCACATACATGATATGATGAGTAGTGTGAGATTTAATTGGGCATTACGACAAAGTACATAGACCGCTATCCAGCATGCATCTATGCCTAAAAAGTCCACCTTCAGGTTATCATCCGAACCCCTTCCAGTATTAAGTTGCAAACAACAGACAATTGCATTAAGTATTGTGTGTAATGTAATCAATAACTACATCCTCGGACATAGCATCAATGTTTTATCCCTAGTGGCAACAGCACATCCACAACTGTCGTCGTGGTGAACAGACAGATGCCATAGGATGGCTTAGATTGGGGCCGAATGGACGCTAGAGGATTCGGGGGAGGGTTTGTGATCTGATGGGACGAACTTCCGGATGGTTTCCTCAAGAACTTGGCCAAGGCTAGAGGTTGAAGAAGAAAGACACAAGGAAGAACTCACTTCTAGATCACATTCTTCATTGATTCTCACAGGTTACAGGTTTGTGCTTCGTGCCTTGCTACTTCCGTGCGTGCCCGTAAGGAGGGCTGCCCCCTCTCCTTATATAGGGGAGAGGGTGGCTTACAGTGCAAGAAACCCTAATGGCATCTTTGACTGGACAAACTACTTTACAAAGCTACTTTACAAAGCTACTTTAATCATAGATGACGCCGGGGTCCTCTTTAATCAGGGAGACTGACGTCCTCCGGCTTCTTTCTCCGTCATCTTCTTCTTTATCGTCAGCCCTTCGTTTAAAGCTACTTTGCTTAGCTCATCTTTGTCTTCTAGCTCTGGAGAGGATCTTTGACCAGTCTTGCCGACATGCTCTTCTTTCCGGTGGCCCGGTATCTTTTCTATCCGGTTCCGGTATCCCTCCTCTGAGGATACCGGCTTAGCCCTGCTCAGCTAAACGCCTATCTTACGCTCCGGTATGAACATTTAACCGGTATCCTGATGGCTGAAACCATCCGGTTTGGCATGCCTTTGGCATACCGGGGGTCATCCCCCCAACATTAGTCCCCGAAGCTGGTATAGTCTGGCGGATCCTATCCAACAGACCATGCCAGGTTCTCATGTCTTTGGATACCGGTTTAATCCATCCGGCGTTGGGCTTGGATCCGGCATCTTTGCCCGGATTCTCATTATCTTTCTTTGTAAGTCATTCTCCGGTATCTTATCCTCCGGTATCTTAGCCATTAAACACTTCCTCGGCGAACTCGAGAATATCTTGGGCCCCGCGCCTGACAGAGACATGCGCACTGTGACTGACGCGCCAGTGTCAGGGGTCACTTCCCTTCGGCTTCTACGCCAGCATTTATGGCGGCACATCGGATCCTCGTGGCCGTTCCAGATCCGTGTGGCCTTCTTGTGGCAAACGGTTTTCCGCACGCGTGTGTGTGCGCCACGTGGCGGCCCGTGGAGCGAACCGTCGCGGCCCACGATCTGAACCACCGAGGCCCGGCGGTTTTCTGGCCCACGTCGCCCCATTCCTTTATAACGCGAAACTGCTCCTCCTTCTTCCTCTCCTCGCATTCTCCACTTCCTCGCGCTCAGTGCCTTTGCCCTCTGCGCCTCCGCCTCTCCGTTCGCCGTTCAAGCTCCGCCGCCCGACGGACTTCCGCTGCCGTTCCGCCGGACGCCGCTGAACTTCACCGCGCGAGGAGCCTCTGCAGCACACCTGTCGCGGTTGCTGCATTAGCACTTCCTCGAACTCTCCCTTACCTCGCCGTCGACGGACCTCTTCGCCGGCCGCAGGCTCGCCGTCTCTCCGGCGAACTCCTTCTTCTGCGACTCCACCGCCTCAGGTTAGGCCCGACGCGCCTCTACCTCTCTTCTTCTTGCTTTCCAGATCTTGGGGCGGTAGAGTATTTATCCTCTTTTTATTTTGCTTTTTCTCTTACTCGTAGATCTTCGCGCGAGGGTCTTTCTGGGGAAAACTGTTTTTTGGTAGAATTCCGGCGTCGCCTAGATCCATATGTCTAGCGAAGGGTCTCTCCCCGCCGCCACCTCTAGTAATCAAGGCAGTAGCACCTCTGACGGGTTAACTGAAGATCTCGCCCGGATGGATTTGGCGTCTAGCCGAGATCAAGAGGCCAGCACATCTAGCCGGGCCTCCGGAAAGGATCTTTCCGGTAAGACACGCGGAGCTTGGAGGGGTTCCGACGTGACTCAGTATGAGATCGACTGGCTCTACCGGTCCAGGAGGATTCCGGAAGGAGTCATCTGCCGGCTTCCAGGTGACGAGATCGAACCGGTGCTCGAACCCGGTGAGGTCGTTGTTTTCCTTGCTCATTTTGAGCGTGGCTTCAGCCTTCCTGCCTCCGATTTCTTCCGCCAGTTCCTTGACTTCTATCGACTCCAACCTCACCACCTTCCCGGCAATGCCGTTTTTTATCTTTCTTGCTTTGTGGCCTTCATGGAGGGCTACATCGGCATCCATCCCGCTCGCGAGACGTTTGCCCGCTTCTTCTCTCTCCGGATCAATTCGGTCCAGGGCAAGGACATTCCCAAGCCCAAACCCCCGTACAAGTGCGGGTCTTGTATCATCGGCTCCCGCCAAGGGAGCCCCTTTTTTAAGTTTAACGGCCTCGAGTCTTGCCGGTTGTGGCAGACAACGTTCTTCTATGTGAAGAACAAGAGCGCCACCGACCTCATCAACTTGCCGGTGTTCAACCCGGCGCCGCCCGCCAAGATCAACTGGCACTACAACCCTGGTACGGATCACAACGAGACGAACCGGGTGGTACGCTTCATGTTGAAGTTGATGAAGGACACCAACATTTGCTCCGACGATATCATCCGCGCCTTCATCTGCCGCCGGGTGCTTCCCCTTCAGCAGCGCGCTCACAAGATTAGCGAGATGTACGGCCCCGGTGATCCCACCAAGATCACCGGCCTGCCCTTGAGCAAGGCGGATGTGGTCCTGAAGGCTAACCAAATTTGCCAAACGGACATGCCGGATGACTGGGAGTGGGGCCTTTGCCCTCTCAGCTCCAGAAATCCTCCGTCCCAAGAAGTAAGAAATTATGCGGCTTGGGTCGTATTACCGGTAACTTTCATACTTGCGACTAAACCTCCTTTTTTCTTTGTTTTCAGGCTAGGGCCCGCTTCCCCCGGATTGACTCAGATCGACGAGGCCCTTGCCGGAAGAGGCCTTTGGACAAGTACGATCCGGATCCTGTCATTCACTGGCTGGATCTGAGGATGGGCCGGACTCCAGCTTCACGCCTCGGCAAGTCTCCGCCGGAGCCAGCTGGTTCGTCTGATGACTTGACCTTGCTTGAGGTAGCTTTTCTGTTTGTTTTCTCATATTCTTTTTGTTACTGTCATTCTGTAGACATTCCCTCAGCCAGCATCAACCCACAGGTCCATGAGCATGTGGCCCCCCTGCAGGCCGAGGTTGGGGATGAGTTTCTGGACAAACTCATGGCCGAAGGCCAGAAGAGTGATCCTCCAGCTGCTGGCGCCGGCCCTAGCCATGCTCCTCCTGCCAAACGCCCTCGGACAGAAGTCATTGGAGGGAAGCAGGTAAGCACGAAGCGCTACAAGCAGAAGCGGATGCCGGTTTCTTTCGGGTAAGTTCTTCTTTTCTTTTTTGTGTTCTCTTCATTTTCACCAAGTTCCTTTCTGGTTGCTTTCTTCCAACCCGCTCTTTTTTCTCTCTTTTAGCCCCGCACTTGAGCTTGGCTCTAAGCCGGAGGGCTCTGCCGGCTCCGCAAGGACCTCAACTCCTCCTCCTCACTCAAGTCCGGCACCATCTGGTGCCGGCAACACCTCTGCCTCCCCTTCGGGAGGCACTACAAGTTCGGGGTGCGCGGCCCCAACACCTCCTGATCACCGCGCGGAGGAGGATTTCACCTCCCCTCCAGAAGCCCAAGATACCGGCGCCAGCAACATCGGCGCCGACGAGATAGATGCTGGGCAGGCGGAACCTCTGGTTCCTCCTTCCCCGAAGAAGAAAAAGAAACAGCCAAGCTCCTCCTCCACCGCGCCGGATACTTCCGCGCCGGTATCTCCCGCGCCTCAACCGGAAGCTCTTTCCCTCGAGCCTACCGGAGCCGCGCCGACACCGTCGCCAAGCCAAGGACCTTCCGCGGCCAAGCGAAAGCCGCCGCCAGAGACCTCCAAGATCACCAAGTTCCTCAAGCCCGGGGCTTCTCGGGGCAAGGCCGTGGAGGGCGACGCCTCAGGTGGCTCGCGGTCCGTGGTGCTGCATGTCGGCCCTGCTGCTGCTGCTGTCCAAGACAAACCTTCCGGCCTCCTAGGCAGGATCGTTGAGCTGAACCGCGCGGGTAAAGACCTGGGGCACCTTCTCCCCTACGCCCAGAAGTGGAATGAGGCGGATATCTCTGCCTCTACCCGCGGCCTGGGGAAGGACCGCCTTCCGGCACCAGACCCTGCTGGGCCTCGGTCCACTGAAGAACACTTTTCGCGGCTTAAACGCGCCGTGAAGGAGTTTGACAGTGCATGGTACGACGCCACCAGCAACGTGGTGGTAAGTTTTGCCAACCCTCTTGTAATTTTTGTTGATGCTGGTTTCTTTTATTTCCGGATATTGTCTATCCTCCCAGTCCCCGAGTTTCGTGTTGAAAGCGTAGCTTTTAGCGCGAAACTTTAATTAGAAACGCGCGAAACTGGCATAGACAGTCCCCGAGTTTCGTGTTGAAAGCGTAGCTTTTAGCGCGAAACTTTAATTAGAAACGCGCGAAACCGGCATAGCCAGTCCCCGAGTTTCGGGTTAAGACCTTTGTTTCTTTCTTTCTCATGACCATCTTCCTTTGATCAGAGCACCGCAGATGCCCGGAAGCAACTCTTTGAGGAGCTTCTGTGGGAGCATCGGGACCTTGCCGAGGCCCATAGCCACTACCAAGGTTGGTTTTCTTTCTTTTCCTCCGGCATCTTTTCACCGGAATGTTTTCTTCTTTGATATTTACGCATCTTTTTGTTTAACAGCTGTTCCGGAAGCTACCATCGAGGCCCTTAGGTCCCAGGTTGCCAAGCTTCAAGGTACCACCCTTTCTTTTCCGGTTAACCTGTTCTTTTTTCATTCCATCTATTGCCGCTTGCTAACACCTTTCTTTCCGGCATTTAGGCGAGAAAGAGCAGCTCATCAAGGAGCACCACGAGGCACTGGATGCCCAGAAGACCGCCTTGAGGGAGCTGAAGGAACAGGCTATGCAAGCCGCGCTCCAGCATGAGCAAGCTCTGAAGGATGCCCGGGTTGCAGCTGAGGCCAGGCTGGCGGAGGTCGTGGAGGACTCCACGAACTCCAACACCCTTCTGACGGCAGAGCTGGAGGAGGAAAAGAAGGCGCGGAAGGCAGCGGAGCGCCTCATTGATGTCATGACCACTGATCACAAGGAATATGACCGGTTGGTTATGCAGATTGACGCGCTGGCATTGCGTAAGCCCCTGCCTTGTCCCTTGTTTCGCTTATAAGCTTTCTCTTTTTGAAAATGTATCCTTGTTCCTTGTTCTTCCGACATACTTTTTCCGGTATCTTGTGTTTATGCTTTTTCCTTCCTCCTGTAGAGCATTTCCCAGACTCCCAGGTCTACGCCGTGAAGAAGGTGATGGAGGATCGGGTGGCGCGGGAATTTCCCAATATGGACGCGCACTGGGATGGGTACGACTATCTTGTCGCCCTCTCCGCGCGAGTCCAACACATGCGCTCCGTCGACCGGCTCCTTGCCGACCTACCGGACGCCGCCATCCAACTCTTCAAGGTGCTGTGGCCTGAGGAGGAGATGCCGGCAAACATCACGCTTACCGCCCACCGGCTCAAGGATGCCGGGCACCGGATTCGCGAGTGGCAATGCTCCGCGGCTCGTGCCGGAGCTGACACGGCGCTGCGCTCCGCATGCTCCTGGTACCCGGCTCTGAATCTGGATGCTCTTCAAGGTGTACGCCAAGATGCTCCCACTGACACGGATCCGGTGCTTACCGCGAAGCGGCAGGACCGGGCCTACCGGCTTGCTGAGTATGCCGAGGTCCGCACCTTCATCCCTCCCCCTCCTGGTGTCAAGGACTACCTCAGCGATGAGGAAGAAGAGGAAGAGGGAGATGAAGATGAGGCTGCTGAGGACGCGCCGCCGGAAGCTCCCGAGGCCAGCACTGCTCCCCCTGAAGACACCGAGACCGGTGCTGCTCCACCCGATGCCCCCGTCGCCTAAACAATTTATCTGCTCCTGCTTGCTTTACAATAGACTCCGTTAAATTTGACCCAGGTATGCCGGGGTGTATGATGTAAAACTTTAAGTTCGCTTTTGGTTGCCACACAACATTTTATGCCGGTAATTTATACCGGTAGTTAAGTATCTTTAAGTTTGCCTTAGCACATTTGCTTCTGGTTTTGCTTTTATCTTGCACCGCAAAGATTTCTAAATTGTTTCCGCATCCAATTTGATGCATACTTGGTTCTTTTGCCTTGGCTCTGCCTGACTTCTCTGGGCGTTCTTTGGCGTATGAGCACAAGGTTCTTTCACCAAACAAGCATTTTCTTGAACTTAGAAATAACTTCGAAATTTTGCAAAAAACCGGTTTAACCGGGGTTAGTTAAATTTTCCGGATTGTTCTTTCCTGCTCTCCCTCTCCGCAGTTCATGTGCTTATCCCCTACCGGTTTATCTTGCTTGCCATGAAGCCGGGTTGCGGACAGCAGCAGTAGTCGAAGACTCCGGTAGGGTTTAGCACACTACTAAACCGGAAAGAAAAAACGTTCAATAAGCAACCGGTAAACTGAAAAAATAAACAAGTTCCATGCAACCTTATTGGGGTAGTCCCCGAGATTCATTCAAGGTTCCGGCATCTTTTATTCATAGCAGTTAAGGTACAAAAAGGAACTTCTTACACCACAACTTCAAGAGTAGAAAGGACGCAACAGGGCTACGTTCCATGGACGCTTGCTCTCCTCTCCGGACCTGTCCGCCTTTCCTTTTTTCCACTCCTGTGCATCGATCAAGTAGTATGCATCATTGTGAAGCACCTTGCTTACAATGAAGGGACCTTCCCATGGTGGCAAAAGCTTATGCCGGCCTTCAGTGCGCTGCACTAGGCGTAGCACGAGATCTCCTTCCCGGAAAACTCTCGGGTTAACCTTCCGGCTATGATAACGTCTGAGGTTTTGCTGGTAAATGGCTGTTCTTGCCAAAGCTAGCTCTCTTGCTTCTTCTAGCAAGTCGACATCATTCTCTCTGGCCTCTTTGACCTCTTGCTCAGTATAGAGCTGTACCCTTGGTGAATCATGAATGATGTCGGTTGGTATAACTGCTTCTGCTCCATAAACCATGAAGAACGGAGTGTATCCGGTAGACCGGTTTGGAGTCGTTCTTATACTCCACAGCACCGATGGTAGCTCATCGAGCCAACATCCCGGTGACTTTTCCACTGCATCAATGAGTCTAGGTTTGATACCGGAAAGTACCAAAGCATTCATTCTTTCCACTTGGCCATTGCCTTGTGGGTGTGCCACTGAGCACAAATCCAACCGGATGTTGTTGTCCTCACAAAACCTTTTGAACTCACCTTGAGCAAAGTTGGTTCCATTGTCAGTGATGATGCTGTGCGGGTATCCATACCGTAAGATGACATCTTTTAAGAATTTTACCGATGTATGCCTATCACACTTTGCGATAGGTTTTACTTCTAGCCATTTGGTGAATTTATCCACCATGACCAAGATGTGAGTCATGCTGCTTCTTGCAGTTTTGAATGGGCCAACCATATCAAGGCACCAAACGGCAAACGGCCATGTTAATGGTATTGTTTTTAAACCAGATGCTGGGGTATGATTTTGCTTGGCGTACCTCTGGCACCCGTTGCATTTTCTTACCAAATCCTCAGCGTTTTCCAAAGCAGTGGGCCAATAAAATCCATGCCGGAATACTTTTGCTACCAGCGCCCTTGATGAAGCATGATGGCCACATTCTCCTTGGTGAATCTCCTCAAGCATTTCTTTCCCTTCTTCCGGTTCCACACATTTTTGAAGGACACCGGTAACGCTTCTCTTGTACACCTCACCATTGATGAATGTATATGCTTTGGACCTTCTTTGTATTCTCCTTGACTCATTTTCGTCATCCGGCAAGGTGCCGTTGATCAGGAATTCCTTAATAGGTTTAACCCACGACGGTGTCTCTCGAACCAAAAACACCGGTGCATCTATCTCCATGCTATCTACCAAGCATCATTTCTTCCGACACGGGTACAGCGAGTCCCCGAGCTTGCCGGAGCAGATCCCCGAGTTTACCGGTGCAGGTCCCCGGTTTCCTTCATCAATATCCATGGGTACTACATGCGATTCCGGTACAAAAATTGATTCCGATTCTGGGCTTGGTTTGATCGATGGCGCTCTTAAGTGAGCCAAAGCTATTCCGGGAGGAATTTCTTGCCTGGATGAGCCCAGCTTGGACAAAGCATCCGCGGCTTCATTTTCCGCGCGCGGCACATGGTGAAACTCACACCCTTCGAAGAATCCGGCAATCTTTTGCACGTGAAACCGGTACGAGGCCATGTTGGCATCTCTCGCATCCCAATCTCCGGAACACTGCTGTACCACAAGATCTGAATCTCCGTAGCAAATGATCCGGTGCGCACCGATTTCTTTTGCGACCTTTAATCCATGGATCAGGGCCTCATATTCAGCAACATTATTCGATGCCCTGAAATGCACTTGCAAAACATACCGGAGGTGATCCCCTTTTGGCGAGGTAAGCACCACACCAGCACCTAGGCCCTCTTTGAGTTTGGACCCATCAAAGTGCATTTTCCAGTATTCTATCCTCTGATCTGGCGGTTTATATTGCATCTCCGCCCAACCGACGAGGAAGTCAGCCAAAGCCTGTGATTTTATGGCATCTCTTCTTTCATATACCGGCACGTATGGTGATATCTGGATTGCCCACTTTGCAATCCTTCCACTAGCGTCCTTGTTGCACATGATGTCGGAGATTGGTGCTTCACTCACCACTTTCATGGGGTGCTCTTCAAAGTAGTGCTTGAGTTTTGTGGCGGCCATGTACACGCCATAAGTCATCTTTTGGAAATGAGGGTAGTTTTGTTTTGAGAGGGAGAGCACCTCGCTCAGGTAGTATACCGGCCTCTGGACGGTTTTTCCTTCCTCTTCTCTTTCAACCACAACCACTACGCTCACAACCTAGTTTGTTGCCGCTATGTATAATAGCATAGGCTCTCTTTCTAGAGGTGAAGCCAGTATAGGTGTTGTGGCCAGCATTGCTTTTAGTTCTTTAAACGCTGCGTCTGCCTGAGGGGTCCAGACGAACTTGTCGGATTTTTTCATCAGAGCATAGAGTGGCGAGCTTTTTCTCCCAACCTGCTTACGAACCGGCTTAGCGATGCCAAGCTTCCGGTAAACTTTTGCACATCTTTTAGCTCTCGAGGGACAGTCATTCTTTCTATTGCCCGGATTTTTACCGGATTGACTTCTATGCCCCGGCTTGATACCAGGAAACCGAGCAGCTTGCTCGGCAGGGACACCGAAGGTGCATTTTGCCGGATTAAGTTTCATCCGGAACCGTCTTAGGTTATCGAATGTTTGCCGGATGTCATCGATTAAGGTGTTCTTTACCTTAGTTTTTATCACAATGTCGTCTACATAGACTTGCACATTCTTTCCGATTTGATCAAACAAGCATTTTTGCATACAGCGCTGGTACGTTGCACCGGCGTTGCGCAAACCAAAAGGCATAGTGACATAGCAATAAGCCCCGTGCGGGGTAATGAACGCAGTTTTTATTTGATCTTCCTTTTTCAAGGGAATTTGGTGGAAACCGGAATACGCATCCAGGAAGGACAACAACTCACACCCAGCAGTTGAATCAATCACTTGATCGATCCGTGGTAGAGGGAAAGGGTCTCTTGGGCAAGCCTTGTTTAGGTTGGTGTAGTCGATGCACATTCGCCACACCTTCGGAGCTTTAGCCTCCAGGTTCTCATCTTTCTTCTTTTCGACCATTACCGGATTGGCCAGCCACTCTGTGTGCGTGACCTCTACAATGAATCCGGCAACAAGCAGTTTGGTTACCTCTTCTCCTATGATTTTCCTTCTATCTTCAGCAAACCGGCGCAAGGGTTGTCGCACCGGCTTGGCATCCTTCCGGACGTTTAAAGAGTGCTCAGCCAGCTCCCTCGGAACACCTACCAAATCATCAGTTGACCAGGCAAAGATATTCCGATTCTCACGGAGGAAGCTGACGAGTGCGCTTTCCTATGCTTGATCGAGTCCGGCACCGATGCGAACGGTGCGCTCTGGGTAAGCCGGATCCAGCACAATGTCTTTTGTTTCATTTGTCGGCTTGAATGCCGGTGAGCCCAAGTTTCCACTCATTGCCGCTAAGCTCAACTGTGAGGACTGAGCTAGTGCAACCGCTGTTTGCATCCTTTTCTTTTCCTCTGCGATCACCAGCGATTCCGCTAAGTTTGATCCGGCAGATGCGGTTTCCAGTGAGACTTTATAGTTCCCCACCACAGTTAAGGGTCCACGAGGTGCCGACATCTTCATCTTGAGGTAAGCCGTATGAGTGGTAGCCATGAAAGCTGCCAATGCTGGTCTTCCCAACAACGCATGGTAAGGACTGTCTAGATCCACCACCTCAAACTCAACATTTTCAACCCGGCAATTATCACGTCCTCCGAATGCTACGTCCACCCGAACTTTTCCTATCGGGGCACAGGACAAGCCCGGAACGATTCCGTGGAACGTTGTACGCGTTGGCTGAAGCATGTTTTCTGTTATGCCCAGCGTATGCATGGTATGCTTGTACATGATGTTTATGCTGCTGCCGTTATCTATCAGCACCTTGCTGAACTTTACTCGAGTTTGTGGCCCTTTCATGATTGGGTCCACAATAAGAGCGTATCCACCCGGATTCGGCATGATCTTGGGGTGATCTTTAAATGACCAGGTAATTTCCTGATCTGACCACAGCATGTACTTGGGGACTGCCGGCATCACGGCATTGACCTCCATGGAGCGGCGGTGTACACTTTGCCTCGTCCGTTGGCTCGCTGACAAAGACAACACAAGCACATATGCGGACCCTCGTAAACATTCCGGCCTAAAGGTGCCGGTGGAGGTGGTTGATCATCATCTTGCTCCACCCGGTTAACTTGCCGGTACCGTCGTCGGTTTGGCCGCACCGGTAAGGCGTTTGCCCCGGTAAGTGGCGGTGGTGGCGGTAGCTGTTGTTGCCGCGGCATGTCTTGTGGTGGTTGTGCATCTTTTACCGTTCCCTTTTGCATCAAGTACTTGGTCCAGGTACAATCCTTCGTCAGATGGTTTGACGGGTGTGCCGGATTCGGTGTGTGCCACCGGCAAGGTTGGTCCATGGCAGCTTCCATGGTGTACTTTGCGGGTTCTTGCCAGTTTCTTTTCTGGACCCAGGGTTTCTTTTCCACCCATTGTTTCTTAGGACCTGCCCACGGCTGCGATCCGGTTCTTTGCCTCCGATCGCCGCCGGCCTCGGAGTTTTCCCGCACAAGCAGCAACTTGCTCGCGGACCGTACCTTCGATCCGGAAAATCTTCTCTTCTTTTGTTATTCCGGTTATCCCGGTGTTGTTCGTGGCGCAGCTGTTCCGGCTCAGGTTGCATCGCCGGCTGCGTTGGGTCTCCCAACGCATAGCTATCCGCCACACGTATCATCTCTCGCCAATGTTGTCGGCATGTTCCGCCGCAGCTTTTGCCACAACGGCGAACCTCTTCTGCACCCATCGCTAAACCAAGCAATGGCCTGTGCCTCGATTACCCCTTCACAGGAGTTCCTTGTAGTGTTCCACCGGGCCGGATAATCCCGGTCCGTTTCGTTCGCGCGCCGTATGCACGGTAGCGAGTTGCCGCGGCCTGTTTGGCCTTTGATAGGTGCTTGCTGAAATTGCTCACAAAAGCCTCCTCAAAATCCAGCCAGCCATTTATGCTTCCTGCCGGCAAGTTGTTTAGCCGTATTCTTGCCGGTCCAACCAAAAACGATGGTATGATCCTCACGGCCCAACGCCGATTTCCTCCTCCTGCTACGGTTCCTCCACCGCCTGCGACGTATACCGCGGTCACGTAATACGCGAGCCAGTCTTCCGGCTTTGTAGTGCCATCGTATGTTTTTGTGTCACGGGGCAACATAAAGTTGCGCACTGGTGGTCTTTCTTTCATGATCCTTGGGCCAAAGCACTTTGGGCCTGGGGGACCTTCCTCCTCGATCATTTCTAACAAGTACACTCTATCCAGACGGTGCCTCGCATCCTGTTCCGGTAAGTATCTCTCTCCTAGGCGTTCTCCCAATGGGTTCCGGGGTGCTGCCGGTCTTGCAGAATCAGCTTCATCATAACATTCCGGTACCGCGGCCCTTGCCTGCCGGTACCTCGGGGGATCTATTTCCTCCTCATCATACGCTACCCTTGCAGCTCGATAATTTTGCCCGGTTTCGTATCTACCGGCATGATTTTTTCCGGCATAGCCTCCTCTGGCGTAGCCTCGTTCTGCCCCTTGGCTTTTTCTACCGGCATCATGTTGCCCGGCTTGTTGTTTTCCGGCAAGAACCGGATCATACACAGATCATCTGTCTGTGCGTTCATCTCTTTCTCTCTTCTTCCGTCCGGGATGGGGGACGATGCCTCGCCCATGGGACTTGCTTCCGGCATTCTTTGTTGAACGCGCGGATTTTGAGGCCGCGGCCTTGTTTAGCTTAGCCAGCTGCTCGACATTCTGTCTGCTCAATAGTTTCCAGCAGCTCTCTAACACGCTCTTGCTGTTTTGCCAAAGCATCTCCGGAAAGCGACTCGCACAACTCTACTGCAGCTTTAGCAGCTTTTATAGTTTTATCCGGGCTACTGTACTTAGGTTTTTCCATGATGCTAACAGATGCAGAGGTACTTTTGCCGGCATGAATCTCTTTGCGCAAATCCTGATCTAGGTTGCGAGCTTTTAGCCGGTTCTCCGGTATCCTAGCAGCATGCGCGCTAACAGAAGCAAAGCCATGGGCAGCGTTATACTCACGTAGGGTTAGGTTTAGCTCGCGCTGCGCCCGGATGATGTCCTTGCCGCTCTCGAGCACCTTTTGGCGCTGCGCCTCCAGCTCCGCCTGAGCCGCTGCCGGGTCGATGTTCTGCGCGATGGGGGTGGCGAGGACGTTCATCGTCGCTTGGAGCGGTGTCTCCGGTGGTGCGGATGACGCTCCCGCTGCGCCTGCGTCGCGCTCCAGCGGTGGCTTGGCCGCGCGGGTCGAAGCCGCACGACCAGCACCTTCACCCACATCTTCTTTTCCTGCATCAACCACGCCGGTCATCATTACCTCGACGCTGCCGGCGGCGCGGCCAGCACAGAGCCATCTTGGCGGGTCCGGTGCCACCAGCACCGGCGAGAGGTGCTGGCGCACGGGGACGGTGCCGAAGTAGACGCGGTGGCTGCCAAACTCGATGATGCGGCCGTTCTTGGGGAAGACGCCGCCGTTGGCGAAGCAGCCCGCGTTGTCGTTGATGAAGTCCATGGCGTAGATGCGCTGCACGAGCGCGGACACCGTGCGCTCGCCGGCGACCTCGAGGATGCCCGCCCGAATGTGAACTCCTTCAAGCGCCACTTCATGCCCCACGGTGGGCGCCAACTGTCGTCGTGGTGAACGGAGCAGATGCCATAGGATGGCTTAGATTGGGGCCGAATGGACGCTAGAGGATTCGGGGGAGGGTTTGTGATCTGATGGGACGAACTTCCGGATGGTTTCCTCAAGAACTTGGCCAAGGCCAGAGGTTGAAGAAGAAAGACACAAGGAAGAACTCACTTCTAGATCACATTCTTCATTGATTCTCACAGGTTACAGGTTTGTGCTTCGTGCCTTGCTACTTCCGTGCGTGCCCGTAAGGAGGGCTGCCCCCTCTCCTTATATAGGGGAGAGGGTGGCTTACAGTGCAAGAAACCCTAATGGCATCTTTGACTGGACAAACTACTTTAAAAAGCTACTTTACAAAGCTACTTTAATCATAGATGACGCCGGGGTCCTCTTTAATCAGGGAGGTGACGTCCTCCGGCTTCTTTCTCCGTCATCTTCTTCTTTATCGTCAGCCCTTCGTTTAAAGCTACTTTGCTTAGCTCATCTTTGTCTTCTAGCTCTGGAGAGGATCTTTGACCAGTCTTGCCGACATGCTCTTCTTTCCGGTGGCCCGGTATCTTTTCTATCCGGTTCCGGTATCCCTCCTCCGAGGATACCGGCTTAGCCCCTGCTCGCCTAAACGCCTATCTTACGCTCCGGTATGAACATTTAACCGGTATCCTGATGGCTGAAACCATCCGGTTTGGCATGCCTTTGGCATACCGGGGGTCATCCCCCCAACAACAACCTTAGAACTTTCTGTCACTGTCCCAGATTTAATGGAGGCATGAACCCACTATCGAGCATAAATACTCCCTCTTGGAGTTAAGAGTAAAAACTTGGCCAGAGCCTCTACTAATAACGGAGAGCATGCAAGATCATAAACAACACATAGATAATATATTGATAATCAACATAACATAGTATTCTCTATCCATCGGATCCCAACAAACACAACATATAGCATTACAGATAGATGATCTTGATCATGTTAAGCAGCTCACAAGACCCGACAATGAAGCACATAAGGAGAAGACGACCATCTAGATACTGCTATGGACCCATAGTCCAGGGGTGAACTACTCACTCATCAATCCGGAGGCGACCATGGCGGTGTAGAGTCCTCCGGGAGATGATTCCCCTCTCCGGCAGGGTGTCGGAGGCGATCTCCTGAATCCCCCGAGATGGGATTGGCGGCGGCGGCGTCTCTGAAAGGTTTTCCGTATCGTGGCTCTCGGTACTGGGGCTATTATCGACGAAGGCTTAAGTAGGCGGAAGGGCAGGTCAGGGGGCCACACGAGGGGCCCACACACTAGGTCGGCGCGGCCAAGGGCCAGGCCGCGCCGCCCTAGCATCTGGCCACCTCGTGGACCCACTTCGTCTTCCCTTCGGTCTTCTGGAAGCTTCGTCTGAAAATAGGCCCCTGGGCGTTGATTTCGTCCAATTCCGAGAATATTTCCTTACTAGGATTTCTGAAACCAAAAACAGCAGAAAACAAGAATCGGCTCTTCGGCATCTCGTTAATAGGTTAGTGCCGGAAAATGCATAAATATGACATAAAGTATGCATAAAACATGTAGGTATCATCAATAATGTGGCATGGAACATAAGAAATTATCGATACGTCGGAGACGTATCATCCAGCTCGATGACGGTGATGATGGCGACGATTTCCCCCTCCGGGAGGGAATTTCCCCGGCAGATTTCAGCCTGCCGGAGAGCTCTTTTCTCTCTGGTGTTTTCCGTCCCGTGGAGGCGGCTATGACTCTCCTCGATGATCTGTCGCACCTTAGGGTTTTCGGGAGATGAAGTACGCGAAAGGGCGATGGCCGAGGGGGTCATGGCCCCCTCCCCACATGGCGGCGCGCCAGCCCTGGTGGCCGCGCCGGCCTATGGGGAGGGCCCATGGCGGCCCTCCTCGGCCTCCCCTTTTGGCTGGCTCCGTCATCTGGAAAAATAGGAGCTTCGGTATATTTTTCGTCAATTGTTGATCTTCAGAAATATTGTATCCCGACGGTGCTTTTTCCAGCTGGAATCCCGACTCCGGTGAGTAATTCTCCAATAATCATGAAACATGCAAAATAGGTGAAATAACATAAGTATCATCTCTAAATATGAAATATATCAATGAATAACAGTAAATTATGATATAAAATAGTGATGCAAAATGGACGTATCAGATATGAAAGCACCTGGATCTGATGGTCTTCATGCAATTTTTTTCAAAAAATGTTGGCATATACTGGGAGACATTGTAACTTCTGAAGTATTGGCGGCAATTAACAATAAATCTATTCCAGATGGTTGGAATGATACGGTTATAGTGTTGATTCCCAAGGTTGAAAATCCAGAATTGGTTACCCAATATAGGCCTATAAGCCTCTGCAATGTCTTGTACAAGGTAATATCTAAGATGATTGCTTTCCGTTTGAAACATATTCTTGATGATGTTATATCTCTGGTACAAAGTGCGTTTGTGCCTGGGAGGTTGATCACTGACAATGTTCTGATTGCATATGAATGCCTGCATAAGATCAAGAATAAAAAGAAAGGAAAATGGGGCTATTGTGCGGTGCAACTGGATATGCACTAAGCTTATTACTGTGTTGAATGGAATTTCTTAGAAAGTATGCTGAGAAGGCTTGGTTTTCAGCAAGGTTTTATTGATCTTTTGATGATGTGCGTTCGTTCTGTGAAGTATAAAATCAGATTTAACAATCAAGAAACAGATTCTTTTATTCCGAGTAGAGGACTTAGACAGGGAGATCCACTTTCTCCTTATTTATTTCTGATTTGTGCAGAGGGTCTTTCAAGTTTACTGGCTCATAGAGAGGAGGTTCGTGGTAGCAGAAATGCGCCATCAGTCTCTCATTTACTCTTTGATGATGATTCCCTTATCCCTATGAAGGCAGATATGACTAATGCAACCTCATTGAGACATGTACTTGATCAATACTGTGCAAGCTCGGGACAGTTGGTTAGTGAGGCCAAGTGTAGTATGTATTTCAGTCCAAATGTTGACACAGATGTCAGGGCAGAATTATGTTCAGAACTAAACATCATGACAGAAGCTTTGTCTGATAAATATCTCGGACTACCTGCAATGGTAGGGGTGGACCGAAGTGATAGCTTTATGTACTTGCTTGAAAGGATTATCAAAAGATTAGAAGGATGGAAGGAGAAGTTTCTCTCATTGGGTGGCAAGGAAATTCTTCTGAAGGCTGTTATTCAGTCTATATCAGTTTATGCTATGTCCGTCTTTAATATTCCTATAAGAAGTTGCTGAAGGAAATGACTAATGCAATGTCAAGTTTCTGGTGGGGAGATACGGAGGAACATAATCGTATGCATTGGATGGCTTGGTGGAAAATGCGTATCCCTAAGAAACTTGGAGGAATGGGGTTCAGAGATCTGCATGCTTTCAATCTTGCTATGTTGGCAAAGCAAAGCTGGCGTTTAATATCAAATCCAGAATCGTTATGTGCCCAAATTTTTTGAGCTAAATACTATCCTGACAGCAATATTTTAAAGTCTGGCCCTAAAAAAGGCTCATCCTTTACTTGGCAAAGTATTATTGCAGGGTTACATGTCTTTAAGCGTGGATTCATATGGAGAGTTGGCAATGGAGAGTTGATCAATATATGGGATGACCCATGGATCCCAAGCAGCCCGGATAGAAGGATCCAAACTCCAAAAGGACAAATTTTGCTGAGGTATGTGAGTAAACTTATCAATCTGGATACAATACAATGGGATGAAGATATGGTGAAGGAACTTTTTAATCCGATCGATGTATGAGAATCTTGAGAATTCCGCTGAGTGAGAATATGAATGAAGATTTCATTGCTTGGCACAGGACAAATTCAAATAAATTCTCTGTGAGATCTGCTTACTATGTTCAATGGAATCATATGCATGGGCATAAATTGGATCGGGCTGCAAATGAGAGCTCCTCATCACATAACCCGGTGTGGGAAACTTTGTGGAAACTAAAAGTTCCAAGCAAAGTTAAGATTTATATATGGAGGGCTCTTCATGGTATTATACCCGGTATGTCTGTACTTGCAAATAGGCATATTCCTGTATCGGGGCAGTGCCCAGTTTGTGCGCAGGGTGCAGAAGACAGAAGCACCTTATTTTTACGTGTAATCGTGCGAGAGATGTATGGGAAGCCCTTGGACTAAAGGAGATAATACAGGAGGCAAGTGTGGTGGATAGATCTGGATCTGCTATATTAGAAGAAATTCTTCGAAATGATTTCCGCAAACCTCCAGTCCTAGGATCATTGGGCTTGAAGGAGACAGTGGCCGTGGCAGCATGGTATATTTGGTGGCAAAGCAGACAGTACTGCAAGGGCGAACATGTTGTTTCGCCATCAAGAACAGTTTTCGCTATCTTTGGTTTGGCCTTGAATTATGGTGGAGCTGAATCGAGATCGGAGCCACGAGTTGTGGGCTGGGAAAAACCTGTACCAAGTTGCTACAAACTTAATGTTGATGCATGTTTTTTTCCTAATGGTACAGGTTCAGTTGCTGCAATACTTAGAGATCACAAAGGAATAGCTGTTGCTGGTAAAAGTTGGATTGGAGATAATTTTATAAATGCTACGACGACTGAGGAAAGTGCTATTTTCAGAGGGTTACAGCTGGTTGAGGATCTGGGATGTGTGCTCCGGTTATAATTGAATCAGATTGCCTAGAATTAGTGCAAGCTTTTAATGGAGAGAGGAAGGTTTGGAGCCCTTATTCTGCCATCCTATCTGACTGCTACCTGATGGCGCAAAGAATTGGTAATATAGTCGTGCAACATTGTCCAAGAGAAGCAAATGGTGTGGCGCATACTTTGGCGAGATACTCGTTTAATTCTAGCACTACTTTTATCTGGGACGATGATCCTCCTAGTTTTATTTTACCAGCTGTAATGAAAGATGTAACATTCTATTGAACTCGGGCAGCAAGTTTTTGATGCACTCTTTTCTTTACCAGGGTACCTAAGGAGGCTGGAAGATTTTTAATGAGGTGGCTTGGTTGCTTAATATAGTGTGATTTTTTTTAAAAAGTTGGCAAGTGAATTTTATGAAATACATGTTGGCAATTGGCGACAGTCCATCTGCCCAATGCAGCGCTATGAGCCCGGATCAGTCCAGTAGTATATGGGCCTCTAACTAGCCCGAAGAATGAGAGAGGCATCACCAAAGCCCAAAGCCCAAAGCCCGAAGCCCGAAGTCACACGCCCATTGACTCCAGCTCCAGTTTCCATCCATGATTTATGGTTCCCTCCGCCGCCGCCACTCCCTGCCATCTCCTGTCTTCCGATCCCATCCCCAACCCCGCCGCCCGCCGCCCGCCGCCACCTGATCACCCGGTCATGCCCGCACTCGCCCTCCTCCGCCTCCACGGCGGCGTCATCCTACTTCGCCGGTAGGATCCCGCTGTCCAACACCTTCTTGCACCCGCTCTCGACTTCCTCCCGGTCCTCAACACGAGGGCAATGACAAGGAGGACACCATCTCAGCGGCGGCGGCCGCGTCGTGGGTGGAGAGGTGGCTCCCGGAGGCGGCGCGCCCGTACGCACGGCTCGACAAGCCCATCGCCGCCTGGCCCTGCATGTGGTATGTATGCTCACTGCTACTGACACTGCCATCTCTCAGGTCTGAACACCATTATTGCACAGAAATCGGGTCAATTGCTCAGCAGGATCAGACCACTCGAGACTAGAGAGGGACACGAGCCCACAGTTGCAGGTGCAACCATTGTTTAAAGTTAGCTAATGATCGATTGCGGGGTTTAGGAAGAATGTAACACATGTCTATTAGCACCAGATAAACTTTTGGTACCCTGTTACACATCAGTAAGTACCAATTTACTGAGAAGAAAATCATCTAAATGGTTGGCCATAGTGCAGTAGCAGCTAATGTCTTGACCATAGTGCAGTAGCAGCTAAAGCAAACAACATAGTTAAACCATGGTGAGAGAAATATGCTAAGCAAGGTTCCAGACAAGTTGGATGGATGTATGTCGGACTATTAGATCTGTTCTGCTGCTACTGCTGCATTAATCCACTCAATCGGATCATGCAATGAAGTGGTGGTGGGTATTTTCTGGTGATTGCATGACATTAACCGACATGCTCCTCGTGTAGGTTGAGCGCACCAAAAGCAGGCCGTTTGCATCAGGTGCTCTAACCCTTCTCAACCGAGTGTGTTCCTTGGATCTCAGCTACTGCTGGGATTGGGCATTCTTCTCCAGCTGAACGACTTTAGGTTAATTGCATGGTCTTTGCTTGTGTAACTGAAATGTAGTTTGCCAATCAAACAAACTATATAATAATTTACATTTTATGGAATTCATATAGAATCTTATGAGCCCATCCATTCTGAATGATTAATTTCCACAAACTGAAAAGGAATGACAGCTTGTCAGATGCATTAAGTTTGTCATATTGTCTATGTAGCCGTGTTCTAGGGGGATCTTCTCTTTTCTTGGTGTTTTCTTATCCTCTGTTGAAGAGGTTCACATTTTGGGTATGGAATACACACATGCTAGGATGTACTACTGTAATCTTACAGAGTGATCACTTAAATTACTTCCGATGCTAGGTTCACATTACTGTAACGTAGAAATGCATACATTGTCGATGAACTGGTTGGTTATGGCAACTTTATTTAAAATAAGCGACATTATTTATTTCAAAATTTCTTTTAAGAAAGTTTGTGTCTGGAACCACCGTTATTCTGTTAGAAAAAAGAACAACCCTTATTCTGTTCTCGCAAACATAACCACGTAATATTAAAAGTAAAGACCCAAGCAGAGCTTGGGAAGTATGATTGCTACTAGTTGATTACCACTACTCAATGGAGAAGGCCAGGCCAAAGAATAGCTTAGCTTATTCAGTTTCCAGATCTAACCGCTGTCTTAGCAGAGCTCATTACTGATGGTGTATCTGGGCAAGAACTGGTTGGTTTTGATCATATTAGTAATATCATCTAGAGTATTTGAATTACATAATTCCGTCGGTCGCTGAAGTGCGGATTTTCTTGCATCTACAAACAATGCATCAGTTTTCATTGAATTCACTCATCTGTGGTTTTCATTAAATTCAAGTTTTGGAGCAGTGCTAACTACTTAATGGTTGCATCTGTAACAGGTCGGAAGCAGAGCTCAAATAGGCGTATGGTTGTAAAAGTGATGTATTAGGATGTATTTGCTCTATGAAAAGGCAAAGTTCAGAATCCTCAGTTCTATTTTGGTCAAATTAATAGCCAGATAAACATAGCCGCATCTGCGCCAATCAGGTATGGCTATCATCCACTCTATTTTTTTGAAGCCTCCCAATATGAATGCTAGATGGCTTGGTATAATATGTGTATATATATCACTAGACCCTCCTTGCACCACGCCCTGTGGTGATCTACATGTCTTCCGCAGCGACACGCATGATCCACCTTTGGAGAAACTCTACTGGTTTGCTTTTTTGCTTTTTGAGAAAGTGAATGTGAACACGTGTTGGATGATGACCACACAACCTATAACTCTCCGTTGTAGCGAGATGGATCACCCTTGCATCCAACACCGCACTTGGGTTATCAAGGTTATTGAACATCCAGAGGACCTAGACGATATTCTGCTTTGAGATCGATTACGTGTATGTCATCTCCTCTCACCTATAACAACTCAAGATGTGGTATTACGCTGACCTCTTTTCCGAGTGCCCTTCTTTAAAAGTTTCAACATATCATCTTCCTCTCTGGAGAGTTTGAGCATGGACAAGTGCAGAATCAAGTTTAACCTTGTCGCCACTCATGAGCTCACTAGGCGGCACAATCATCTAAGTTGACTCTTCACTAAAAATTGTGACGAACTGAATGCATAGTACGATGATTATGCAATCGCTTTTAGCAATTCTGGTGACAATGCTTCTAATTTGTACGAATATACCTGTAGTGATGTTGAGAGCATTATAAAATGTCAATATGGTGAGATTGCAGATTACTATGGCAATGAAAAGAGCTTCTCTAAATATCATAGCAACAAGTCTAGATTAACTGTCATGATGCCCTTATGTTTTTGGTGGAGATGAATTTCTTTCTTAGCATTTCAAACGCAACTAATTGGATCTGATTTCTATTTTTTTTATTAATGCCACTGGCTATTGTTTTCATAAATACATACTACGAGAGAACAAGTTCCCAATTATCCAAATATTACCATTCAAAACATAGAATTTGATATGATATAATTAACACAACTACCATTGTTTTTAGAAATAATACTACGAGAGAATAAGTCAATACAACTCGTGGAGCCTTTGGCCACCTGAGTTTGGCGTGGGTAGCAATATAGTAATTAAGTTTAGAGTACCATCACGCTCTTTCTATAATATTATCATATTTTTAATCATGCGCCCTGCAACGCATAACAGGAAAGTTCAGATGAAGATGTCAACTCTAAGGAGGTTCCGGAGGTTACCTGATTCAGCATCAATGCACTAGCTAGTGAACAAGCAAATGTTGATGGTTTCAGATCTCTAGTCTAGACATTGATTTCAACGTTGCGAAAAACTTCAAATTTTAATATCGTCTTTGAGGGTTCCGCCATCGACTGCGAATTAGTACCCGATCCGCCTACGCGTGACGTACTATATCAGCTCTACTGCAGTAGGAAGATGTTCCTCCATACGCATCCGGTGCTTGGGCTTATTCCCCGATGATCAACCGCGACCTATGGAGGAACGCATTCCTTGTGCAGTAGTGTGTCATACTAGTTGATCGGGGAATAATTCGCGGTCGATGGCCAAACCATCATGGATGATATTAAATATTCCGAAGTTTTTGACAGCGTCGAAATCGGTGTCTGGGCGATCTGATGTCTTCATCATCTGCTTGATCAATGGCTAACTTGTTGCTATCATCGCCCAATGCATTGCTGCTTAATCGGGTAACCTCCGGATTTTCCTTAGAGTTGACATGACATGACACATGATTAAAAATATGTTAATATTGTAGAAAAAACATGGTAGTACTCTCAACTCACCTAATGTATTGATTTCCTCCTTATGTCCAAACTCATGTGACCAAACGCTCTACCAATTGTAGTGAACTTGTTCTTTCGTAATATGTATTTCTGTATTTCTGAAAACAATAGTCAGTCGCATTAATAATATCAGTATCTAATATTATGTTTCGAATAGCAATATTTGGATAATTGACTCATAGTATGCATTTCTAAAAACAATAGTCAGTTGCGTTAATTAAACATTAGCAATCAGATCTAAATTAGTAGCATTTGAAATGCTGAGAAGAAGTTTATCTCCACCAAAAACTGTAAGGCATGATGTCAGCTAATCTACACTTGTTGCTATGATCCTCACCCAAGCTCTTTTCATAGTTAGGTTGACGGTGCTCCACTTAGGGTCGGGGATGGCGGGCGGGTCATCCTAGGTGATGAAGAATGCAGTGCTCCTCGATGGTGAGATCCATCAGGTTCCGCGTAGAGAGCTCAAGGGGGCGCCGGATGATGTTGGTGATCTGGATGCTACACATAATGTAGGATGCAGTGATTTGAGGAGCAGCGAATGGAGGAAAGTGAGAAACCTGAGGGGCCGGCCAGTGGACGAGGGGCGGGGCAGGGATGCTTGGTGCAGCCGTGGAGAAGACGGCGGGCGCCATCGCGGAGGAGAGTGCGGCCGTCGTGGCGTCGGAGAAGACCGGCGCTGTGGCAGCGGAGAAGGTCGGCTCCGTCCAAGCGGAGACGACGAGCGCCGAGGCATCGTGGTGCGCCTTGAGACATCGGATCTTTTTAGAACGAGTCTGATACCATGTAAGTTTAGATACGGCTGTTTGTGTGTGACCTAGGACACTGCAATTGCATTGATATGATCATAACCTCGTACAAGGTATTTATAGAGAGTGTACAAGGAGAGAGAGAACCCACAGACGCACACATCTGAACTAGAACGAGGTTATGATCATATCAATGCAATTGCAGTGTGCTAGGTCACACACAAACAGCCATATCTAAACTTACATGGTATCAGACTCGTTCTAAAAAGATCCAATGTCTCAAGGGGCACCAATGCCTGTCGTCTCCGACGCCTCGGCGCCCGTCATCTCCGACCTTCTCCGCTGCGACAGCGCCGGTCTTCTCCAACGCCACGATGGCCGCACTCTCCTCCGCGATGGCGCCCGCCGTCTTCTCTTGGCCATGCATGTGGTATGCTCACTGCTATTGACTCTGCCATCTCTCAAGTCCAAACACCATTGTTGCACAGAAATCGGGTCAATTGCTCAGCAGGATCAGACCACTTGAGGCTAGAGAGGAACATGGCCTCACTGAATGTAACACATGTCTATTAGCACTAGATAAACTTTTGTTACCCTGTTACAAATTCATTAGTAAGTACCAATTTACCGGTAATAAAATCATCTAAATGGTTGATGTTCAAACCATGCTACGGTTTAGCTTCATGGGTGGCAATCGGCAATCTTCTTGTTAAAGCCCCACAAATCGCTATAGACATGTTGGCATGGTTGTCTGACAGCAAGTTGACAGCACATTTTGCCTGCTGAGGTGAATAGCTTAGCTTCTCTAAACTTTTATTCTCAGGTCAAGCACAATTGCAGCGATGCTGAGGGAGCTCCCTGATTTGAAAATGCTGGCACTCTCCAGATGTGGAGCTGTCCTCCGCAGGGGCGCTGGTTGCACAGTGAATGATATTCTAGATCCTGACATTGATAACAAGGTGAGTTTTTTCCCTAGTTTGCTCTGGCTGGAGGCAACGCCCTACAATATTTGTGTCAGTGAGAAGTGCCTTTCATTTTCTTGCAGCTGTGGATGCTCAACTTCAATCTTAGATGTATTATATGATTACCTCTTGAACCAGGAATTTACCAAAATTATGTGTCTAATGTCTTGACCATAGTGCAGTAGCAGCTAAAGCAAACAACATAGTTAAATCACGGTGAGAGAAATATGCTAAACAAGGTTCCAGACAAGTTGGATGTATGTATGTCGGACTATTAGATTTGTTCTGCTGCTACTGCTGCATTAATCCACTCAATCGGATCATGCAATGAAGTGGTGGTGGGTATTTTCTGGTGATTGCATGACATTCACCGACATGCTCCTCGTGTAGGTTGAGCGCACCAAAAGCAGGCCGTTTGCATCAGGTGCTCTAACCCCTTCTCAACCGAGTGTGTTCCTTGGATCTCAGCTACTGCTGGGATTGGGCATTCTTCTCCAGCTGAACGACTCTAGGTGAATTGCATGTTCTTTGCTTGTGTAACTGAAATGTAGTTTGCCAATCAAACAAACTGTATAATTTGAATTCATATAGAATCTTACGAGCCTAGCTTGTCTGTTCATCCATTTTGAATGATTAATTTCCACAAATTGAAAAGGAATGACAGCTTGTCAGATGCATTTTGCTTCTATCATTATAGTAATTGTTAGAGTACGTAATGGGCTTGGGCTGGCGCTATATCCCATTAGTTTTAGGGTTAATTAGAGATAAGGGTCGCTTTCTTAGGGGTCAAGTAAACCTCTCTATATAAGGAGAGGAGACGTATCAATCTAATCAAGCAAGAATTAAGAAGGAAATCCCTTCCCTCTTGCCCGGCCGGCCTTCTCGCGCCCTCGCAGCCCTCTCTCTCCCTCCCAAACTCTAGCAGCACCATAACACTTGGTATCAGCTTTCCCTGGTTCGATCATGTCCAGCCCTCCACCGAGTTCTTCCCACCCGCCGCCGCCGCAGTCCGACGTCCCCGCTGTTCTCTCCCTGGCGGAGATCACCGCAGCCCTCCGCGATCTCACCACTGCTGTCCAGGAGATCCGTCTCTTCCTGGCCGTTCCCTACGGGTCGCCGCCGCCGGCGGCGCTGCTGCCGTGGCAGCCGATGCACCAGGCGGCCTCCGCCGCAATCGCCAGGCCGCTGCAGCCGATGCTGCCACCGCCAGCAGTGCTGCTGCCGTGGCAGCCGACACTGCTGCTGTCGTCGCCGCCACCCGACGTCGGGCTGCTGCAGTCCCCGCTGCCGCTGTCCATCATCTCCGGGCCGGGCCATACCTCGGCGCCGGGGGTCCCTCTTCTCCAGCAGCCGGCCGCCTTCTTCCTCACCGGGACGCTACGACAACGACAGTGCTGCTGCCGCCGCCACCAACGCCACCGCTGCAGCTGCTGTCCTCACCGACGCTGTCCCTGTCGTTCGGTGGGCAACAGCTGCTGCCGTCGCCACCAACACCGCAGCAGCGGCTGCTGCCGCCACCGACGCCGTCCCAGCCTTTTGGCGGTGTGGGAGCGACCTTGGCCCCGGGCTCTACATCGACACCGCACGGGATGCCCTTCCACCAGGTCTGTTTCCCTCCGTCGCCGTCACCGCTTCCGGCTTGGATCGCTATCCGCCACGTGTCGGCGGCGGTGAGGCTGCAAGCTGCTGCGCGCGGCCTCCTAGTGCGTCGGCCTGTGCGGGAGATGCGTGATCTGCAGCTACAGCTCCTTCAAGTTGCGCTTCATTGCGCAACGGACCTCGATCTCATCCGCTGCGTCGGGGATCTTGGGCGTACGGTTTCCCCCACGGGCGGCGGACATGCTGTGTTTCCCGCGGGCAGCGACCTCAAAGCCTGCGCCATCGACAGTCATTCGACGGGGAGAAGGCATGGTGTCACCGATAGGAGCGCACCGCGTAGCACCACTGCATTCCGCCGCCGGCCGCCGCGCGGGCTCCTTTTGTCCCGCTGGTTTCCATGGGATCCAGGTGGCTGTATAGGTGCACGTCCGACGAGCGGATGGTGTCCACATTATGTTCAGGGGTCAACAATAAAGCGTCCCAGTCCATTTCAGGTTGAGAGTAATAAAACAAGCCGAGATGTAAAAGGCTCGTTTTTAGGTGTTAGGTTTGTGTTGCGTCGAGTCATGGTTTGTTTAGGTTGCAGCTCGAGGACGAGCTGCGTGTCCAGGTGGGGTGTAGTGTTAGAGTACGTAATGGGCTTGGGCTGGCGCTATAGCCCATTAGTCTTAGAGGTCGTTTGGTATCCATCATTTGAGCCTGAAATCCTGGAATTCATTTTAAAATTCCATAGGTGGGCTGTTTGGTTGCCACAGAATTGGGCCATCATTTCATTTAAGAAATCCAGCAAAATGATGCCATGTGTAATCACAATTTCGAGCTGAAACCTGTCATTCACAATTCCTGTGGCAACCAAACAAATTTAATATTGAATTCTACCGTCATTTACAATTCCTGTGGCAACCAAACAAGTGTCCATTTCTGGAATTACAATGTAAATGGTATTCATTTCAAAATGCTACAAATGAAATGAAAACCTGGCTTCCAAACGACTTCTTAGGGTTAATTAGAGATAAGGGTCGCTTTCTTAGGGGTCAAGTAAACCTCTCTATATAAGGAGAGGAGACGTATCAATCTAATCAAGCAAGAATTAAGAAGTAAATCCCTTCCCTCTTGCCACCGGCCGTGGGCAAGGCCCCCGGCCGGCCTTCTAACGCCCTCGCAGCTCTCTCTCTCCCTCCCAAACCCTAGCAGCCACATAACAGTAATGCTCACCTCTAAGTTTGTCATATTGTCTATGTAGCCGTGTTCTAGGGGGATCTTCTCTTTTCTTGGTGTTTTCTTATCCTCTGTTGAAGAGGTTCACATTTTGGGTATGTAATACACACATGCCAGGTTGTACTACTGTAATTCCAGAGTGATCACTTAAATTACTTCCGATGCTAGGTTCACATTACTGTAACGTAGACATACATACATTGTCGATGAACTGGTTGGTTATGGCAACTTTAATTAAAATAAGCAACATTATTTATTTCAAAATTTCTTTTAAGAAAGTTTGTGTCTGGAACCACCGTTAGTCTGTTAGAAAAAAGAACAACCCTTATTCTGTTCTCGCAAACATAACCACGTAATATTAAAAGTAAAGACCCAAGAAGACCTTGGGAAGTATGATTGCTACTAGCTTGATTACCACTACTCAATGGAGAAGGCCAGGCCAAAGAATATCTTAGCTTATTCAGTTTCCAGATCTAACTGCTGTCTTCTTAGCAGAGCTCATTACTGATAGTATATCTGGGTAAGAACTGGTTGGTTTTGACCATATTAGTAATATCATCTAGAGTATTTGAATTACATAATTCCGTCGGTCGCTGAAGTGCGGATTTTCTTGCATCTACAAACAATGCATCAGTTTTCATTGAATTCACTCATATGTGGTTTTAATTGAATTCAAGTTTTGGAGCAGTGCTAACTACTTAATGGTTGCATCTGTAACAGGTCGGAAGCAGAGCTCAAATAGGCGTATGGTTGTAAAAGTGATGTATTAGGTTGTATTTGCTCTATGACAAGGCAAAGTTCAGAATCCTCAGTTCTATTTTGGTCAAATTAATAGCCAGATAAACATAGCCGCATCTGCGCCAAAGATTGCAACAGTGCGCAAGCGGAATCAGGTATGGCTATCATCCACTCTATTTTTCTGAAGCCTTCCAATATGAACGCTTGATGGCTTGGTATATTATGTGTATATATATCACTAGTCCACTAGACCCTCCTTGCGTGCTCTTGTGCCAATGGCGTCGCAATGGGCCACCGCGCCCTGTGGTGATCTACATGTCTTCCGCAGGCACACACGCGATCCACCTTTGGAGAACCTCTACCGGTTTGCTTTTTTGCTTTTTGAGTTAAGTGAATGTGAACACACGTTGGATGATGACCACACAACCTATAACTCTCCGTTGTAGCGAGATGGATCACCCTTGCATCCAACACCGCACTTGTGTTATCGAGGTTATTGAACATTCAGAGCACCTAGACGCTATTCTGCTTTGAGATCGATTACGTGTATGTCACCTCCTCTCACCTACAACAACTCAAAATGTGGTGTTACGCCGACCTCTTTTCCGAGTGCCTTTCTTTGAAAGTTTTGGAACTCAAAAAGTCCGTTTATCAAGACAACACCAACATATCATCTTCCTCTCTTGAGAGTTTGAGCATGGACAAGTGCAGAATCAAGTTTAACCTTGTCGCCACTCATGAGCTCACTAGGCGGCACAATCATCTAATTTGACTCTTGACTAAAAATTGTGACGAACTGAAAGCATAGTACAATGATTATGCAATTGCTTTTAGCAATACTGGTGACAATGCTTCTAATTTGTACGAATATACATGTAGTGATGTTGAGAGCATTATAAAATGTCAATATGGTGTGATTGCAGATGACTATGGCGATGAAAAGAGCTTCTCTAAATATCATAGCAACAAGTCTAGATTAATTGTCATGATGCCCTTATGTTTTTGGTGGAGATAAATTTCTTTCTCAGCATTTCAAATGCAACTAATTAGATCTGATTTCTATTTTTTTTATTAATGCCACTGACTATTGTTTTCATAAATACATACTACGAGAGAACAAGTTCCCAATTATCCAAATATTACCATTCAAAACATAGAATTTGATATGATAATAGTACGAGATAATAAGGCAGTACAACTAGTGGAGTCTTTGGTCACCTGAGTTTGGCGTGGGTAGCAACACGGTAATTAAGTTGAGAGTACCATCACGCTCTTTCTATAATATTATAATATTTTAATCATGTGCCCTGCAGCGCATAACAGGAAAGTTGAAACGAAGATGTCAACTCTAAGGAGGATCCGGAGGTTACATGATTCAGCAGCAACGCGTTCGGCAATGATAGTAACAAATTAGCTAGTGAACAAGCAAATGTTTATGGTTTCAGATCTCTAGGCTAGACATTGATTTCAACGTTGTGAAAAACTTCAAACTTTCATATCATCTTTGAGGGTTCCACCATCTACTGCGAATTAGTACCCGATCACCTACGCATGATGTACTATCAGCTCTACTGCAATAGGAAGATGTTCATCCATACACATCTGGTGCTTGGGCTTATTCCCCGATGATCGACCTCGAATCACTCACCGATCTCCTACGCATGACGTAGTATTAGCTCTGCTACACTTGGGCTTATGTGCTTCACTAGATACCTACGGAGGAACGCATTCCTTGTGCAGTAGAGCTGATAGTCTGTCATACCAGTTGATCGGGGAATAATTCGCGGTCGATGGCCAAACGATCATGGATGATATTAAATATTCCGAAGTTTTTGACAGCGTCGAAATCGGTGTCTGGGCGATCTGATGCCTTCATCATCTGCTTCATTAATGCTAATTTGTTGCTATCATCGCCCAATGCATTGCTGCTTAATCGGGTAACCTCCAGATTTTCCTTTAGAGTTGACATGACATGACACATGATTAAAAATATGTTAATATTGTAGAAAGATCATGGTAGTACTCTCAACTCACCTAATGTATTGTTTTCCTCCTTATGTCTGGGCGATCTGATGCCTTCATCATCTGCTTCATCGATGGCTAATTTGTTGCTACCAGTTTGAACTTGTTTTTTCGTAATATGTATTTCTGAAAACAATAGTCAGTCGCATTAATAATATCAGTATCTAATATTATGTTTCGAATAGTAATATTTGGATAATTGACTCATAGTAGGCATTTCTAAAAAACAAGAGTCAAGTTGTGTTAATTAAACATTAGCGGTCAGATCTAAATTAGTAGCATTTGAAATGCTGAGAAGAAGTTTATCTCCACCAAAAATTGTAGGGCATGATGTCAGCTAATCTACACTTGTTGCTATGATCCTCACCGAAGCTCTTTTCATAGTCATAGTCATCTGTAAGCTCACCATATTGACATTTTATAATGCTCTCTTACTGGATCCTTGAGGTTGTGGGATTCTTGAGGTGGAGATGGGGCATGGCGAGAATTTTGTTGGTGGAAAGAGTGCTCTCATGTTAAAACTTCTTACTGGATCCTTTTTTTTAATCAGATCTTGTGATTGTCAGAACTCTTACTTCTGGCTAGTCCATATGCAAAACTTGCATGCTTTATGTTGACAACTTGAATATGCTGCAAGTTGCCGAGATCGGCTTTACTGCCGATGTTACAATATTTAAGACTTTTATATCTTGCCGGCAAAGAGGCCAACTTCTGCACTTTATAGCAAAACTGACTTTTCAGCACGGTTTTTGTAGTATGATAGCAGCACGGGAAGGATATAAACAGATTGTGTTAACCCTGCTATATGCAGTGTGCTGCAGGATGAACGCCTGCAAGTTCTGTTTCTCTTATAACTTATGCTTTTTCTGAGTTTCTTCAGTACTTAATGGTAAAGTCATATCCTGATGATAAGTTTTGCTGCTGTAGCAGGTTATCTCTTGGGCATTTTCTTGGCGTTGTTAAACATCCTGGTACTGATGATAAGCAAGCAAACAAGGAAAGCATTGTTGTAGTGCACTTATGTGGTTACCAGCAGCGGCAGTCCTCTAGAACCAAAATTCACGAGTCAGCCTAACGCTGAATACATGGGAATGTGGTAGATTGTCGGTCTTCCCATTCATTTTTCGCACCTATAGCTCAGAGCCGCTGGGTAATAAAGCAGTAGATGAATGTACCAATAAAGCAGTGGTGCACCTTAAAATTGGTGACAATCAAGTAACAACTATATTTAAAAGTTCATAAAATTCTGAGAAATATATGATATTTTGGGAGGAACAATAAATGGTGATAAACAATACAACATCACTAATCATGCGTAATTTTTTTCTGTATCCATGAATGTGAGTTTGAACTATCAGTTTCACGTGATTATGGAATGTCTTCCTAACGCATTTTTTATTTTGGTTTTTGAAAAATAAAACTAGATGTGGTTTCCACACAACAAAAGTTTGTGTAACCTGTTTTCCACCTGATAAGTTCTCAAAGGTACTTTTGGATAACAAGTTTAAACTATTCTGGTGACAATGCTTCTTATTTGTATGATGATGTGTATTGATGTCTAGAGCATTATAAAATGTCAATATGGTGATTTTGTAGATGACTATGAGGATGAAAATAGCCTTGCTGAGGATCATAGGAACAAGTCTACATTATGATGCCCATACAATTTTTGGTGGAGATAAACTTCTTAGCATTTCAAATACTACTACTTTGGATTTCAAATGGTACTAGTTTGGATCTCTAATTTTGGGTTAATGTTTGCAGAAATACATACTATGAGAGAACAAGTTTCATGTTATCCAGATATTACTATTCAAAACATATATCTGATATGTTTTCATGAATATATGGTATGAGAGAACAAGTTCACTACAGCATGTGGAGTGTTTGGTCAGCTGAGTTTGGCAAGTCCATCGAAATCAATAAATTAGCAATATGATTATATTTTCAATCATGCGCAATATCGTGTGACAGTGAACAAGAAAGTTTAGATGAAGATATGTCAACTCGGAGAATCCGTAGGATTCAACATCAACACATTCGGCCCAATGCAGTGAACAGGGGATGATGATGATGCCAACGTATGTCTAGACCAGACATTGATTTTTACACCATGAAAAGATTCAAGAGACTTTAATATTGTGCTTGATAGTTTAACCATCAACTGGCAACTGCAGATTATTCCCCAATTGCTTGTGCATGACGTGCTACTAGTTTTGCTGCAATAGGAAGACCTTCCTCCAGTCACATTTGGTGAAGCACATTAGCCCTACGCTCAGCATAGCAGTGACCGCAGAGACGATCCACATCGCGGAGGTCATTAGGGCCTTTGGTGCCTCTTTCCCTTCCCTTGAAGGGATTAAGGAATACATTGTACAGGGTCCGTACATTCGCCACTGTCGAGCTGCCCTCCCGTTGTTGGATCAGGAGAACCCCAATTGGGAGGAGGACATCACACTCGTGGCTCCTTTACGAGGCGGAAAATCCGTGTTGCCTGCCTCCACCATACGACGCTCCACCGACAACTGACACCATACTACGCTAACATTGGTTCCGCGTCGAGGACTAACTCCCCCCTAAGGCCTCGTTCGGTTCGTGCGGGATCATTCCGCGCAGGGAAGTAACCACCCGTGTATTCGGGTGATACCATCAGGCCTCGTTCGGTTGCTCCCCACCCGGCCGGTATTGGGCCGAAATACACCGGTGTTGGGCCCCCGGGGTTTAGATACCGGCCCACGTCCGGGACGTGTTCGGTTAAACCACGCCGGTTTTTAACTCCGCCCGGTTTTGACCGAAACCCGCCGATTTGACCGGTTTTTAGAAACGCTAGGCTCGACCCGTGGATTGCATCCCGCGACGCGAGCGGCACTCCCTCTCGTCTTTCGGCTCTCGCGATAGCGGCGGCGGCGGCGGCGGTGACTGGAAGGGAGGGTCGGAGGGGACGGCGGCGGCGAATAGACGGTGGACGCCTGGAGGAGAGGAGATCCTCGACGGCTGACGCTGCCCTTCGTCGACGCGGACGCCGCCACGCAGCCCGACCGAAGCCCTAGCTCAAGATCTCCTCCTCCCCTTTCCCGCCTCCGACGCCAGCCAGGAGAAGGTAAACCATCTCCTCCTCCTCGTGCTCCCCTCGACGCGGACCCTGGCTTGTTCCTGTTGGCTGGTTCCATAGTGATGTTTCGATCTGGTTGGGGTGAACCATATATTGATCTGGTAGATAAGCTCGATAGCAAGATCTTTCTTTATTTTGAACCAATTACAGAGAGTTGTGTTTCAATTGAAGTAGAAATTTCGCTCGATTGATTAAGCAAACTTGTCTTTGTTGTACTATATTAATTCATCACTCCATACTCCACGGTTGGAGATAGATGAAGCGATTACAGTTGCTGCAAGTCTGATGCGTAGCTGTTTTGTGAGGTTTTGCACATAAAAGTTGCTGCGGCTAGTTAGTTGTGGCTAACTAAATCCTTGGACTTTACACATGAGTTAACTGCAATTTTATGTTCAAGAAACTAGAGAATAAAAGAAGAAGAAAAAAGTGTTGGTTCTGGTTATAGTGTGATCGAGCTAGTTCGTTGTAGTTCAGTTTTACCATTTGTAGAAGAGGCCATGCTGATCCGTATAGCGTGTTTGTTTCAACTTGTAGTTCACTTTCGTCGGATAAACATGCTATTCCAGATTTGGGGATGTTGAACACCACACCAAAATATAATTTGTGTGTTCTCTTTCGTTTGTGGTATTTAAGCAAATTCTGTTCATTAAATAACTAGTGGCCTTTTTATCTTTAGTTTTTGAATGGCTTTGAGAATTACGGATCGGATTAGGAAGAGAGAGGAGGAGGAAGAGGAGGAAGAGGAGGATGATGATGATATGATTCTATTTCTTTTACCAATGCTGCATCTGCTGGGTGAACCAAGGGAAAAAAAGCCCCGCCATACATCGAGGATAAGAGGCGAGGAGGTTGTAAGGGACTTGTCTGGAAGGGCACGTACAAAATTGTCGGGTAGCATTTAGGATGGAGGCCCACATCTTCGGGGCTTTGGCTAGTTTCCTTCGACGCGAGAGATTGGTGCGTGATACCGGACTTAGCGTTGAAGAAAAACTTGCAGCCTTCTCGTGGATGCTTGTCCCATAATTCCTCATACCAGGATCTCCAAGTACAGTTCAAGCATAGTAATGACACTTTCCATAACATCATGAATAACTTCTTCAACATCGTTCCCGCACTATCCAAGCACTTTCTGAAGCCTCCCAATCCAGCTCAAGTACACCCAAAGATCCGGAACAACCCAAGATTCTTTCCTTATTTTCAGGTTTTTGCTAAACTACTTCAGTCTAAATCATATAACCATGGAAATATATTATTTTTCACATAGCAAATGATACCTTGTTGGTGTTCTTTGCAGAATTGTCTTGGAGCTATTGATGGGACTCATGTTCCCATGAACATTAATGGTGACATAGCCACACCATTTAGAAATAGGAAGGGAACACTCAGCCGTAACGTGATGGTGGTGTGTGACTTTGACCTGAACTTCACATTCATTTCTTGTGGTTGGGAGGGCTCGCCACCGATGCTAGGGTTCTTAGGTCAGCAATTCGCAAAGGGTTTAGAGTACCCGAGGGCAAGTTCTATCTTGTGGACGGTGGGTACGCAAATACTAAATTCTTTCTTGCTCCGTATCGTGGTGTTCGATACCATTTGAAGGAGTTTGGCCGTGGTCACCGAGCACCCCAAAACTACCAAGAACTGTTCAATCATCGCCATGCCGTGATACGGAATCATATTGAGCGGGATTTGGGAATCTTAAAGAAGCGCTTCCCCATTCTCAAGGTTGGAACACATCACACAATACAAAACCAAGTCAAGCTACCGGCTGCTGCTGCAGTGTTGCATAACATCATCCGTATGCACAAGGGGGATGAGAGTTGGTTAGATAACCAAAGAGAACTCATACCTGCAGCAAACTATGTTGACCTACCTGATGGTGACCCCCCACAAAATCATCAAGTCAACCATGAAGGCGACCACCTTAGAGATACCATTGCGCAACAAATGTGGGCAGATTACCGACGTTAAGTAGTGATGTAATAAAGTAGTGACATCTGAACTTATTTGATGTAATAGGGTACCAGACTTTAAGTTCTTCTGTTTTGCATCTTGTTTGATGTAATAAAGTACCAGACTTGAACTTCTTTTGTTTTGCATCTTGTTTGATGTAATAAAGTACTAGACTTGTTTGATGTGAGATTTTTAAATTCTTATATGGTGAATAAATGTCTGGCTGCTTGTATCAATAATATTTGCAGGGGTCGCCATGTCGACCATGATGAATGTTAGACGATCTCCAAGGACGGGAATGCAAGGCAGTGGTGGGGTAACAAAAAAGAGGGGAACATCATCTAAAGGTGAGTGCATGTGTTCCTTTAATGTGATTGATGCTACTTGACTTCTTTATAATGTGTAGCTTACTGTGAACTTGACTTTTTCCTCAAACAGCTAGGGCCTCTTGGAATGCAGACCTAGAGAAGGCTCTTGTGGATTTGCTCCATGAGCATAATACTCCACAATATCGTGGGCAGAATGGATGGTCCACCGATGTTTGGAACAGGATTACCAAGAAATTTCATGATAACCATCCATACAAGAATTACACAAAGGGTCAGATCCAAGACAAGGAGAAGGAGTTGAAGAGAGAGTACAAGATGCTCAAGGAGGCTAGACAGCGAGTGGGGTTTCGTGGAATGAGAAACGGTGTATGATTGAAGCTGATCCGAGTTGTGGGACAACCTCATCATTGTAAGACAGTTTGTATTGCTCCTTTCATGCTTATATTCATTCCTTCTAACAATATGCATCACTCATGTGTTCCTTTATATTGTGCGATCATTTCCTAAGATTGGGAAGTTCCGTAGCAACAAGGCTTTTCCCCTCTTTGATGCCTTGGGAGAGCTATATGATGGACATCTTGCCGAGGGAAACTACAACTTCACTTCCACTGAACCAACACAGCACACACAAGTGGAGGTCAATCCCGAGGTCAGTTCTGTAGAGGCGACACATTCCCATCATGATATTGCAGAGACCGTGGTGGATGATACACAAGGAGGGATGCAAGAGGCTAGTATGATGGAGAACTTTGTTGGGAACGGGGAGGCTCAGCCCACGGTGCCTGCTGCACCATCAACAAGTACCGAAAATGAACCCAAGAAGCGCCGGTCAAATGGAGATATTGCTGCTATGATGGAGAAGTACATTGAGATGAAGACGAAGCAGGTCGAGAGCAAGCAAATCGCGAACATGGATGAGTACTCAATCAAGAACTGCGTGGCTCGGCTAAACACAATGGGATTGTCACGAGAGGATAAGGTCAAAGCCCTAAAAGTCTTTATGAATGCTGACAATCGCGAGCTCTTCCTTTGCGTTGATATGGATACAGCTCTCATGTGGCTGCAAGGCGAAATGGCTTAGGAAAGGTAAACTCTCTTCTTCGCGAAATAGCTTATATTAATGCTTTTCTACACTGATATGCTTGCTTGCATTAGTTACTCGTGATAGCTTGCATTAGGAAAGGTAAACTCTCTTCTTCGCGAAATAGCTTATATTTTGGACTAGCGAGTGAATCTTGTATGTGTTCTTGTTGGTTTAGCTACACTTATGTATAACTGTGAGGCTGCTGTCAGAAGTTTGTATGCATAGCTCTGAAAAATGCACCGACAACGTATTATTGGTAATATCCTACTGCTTGCATAGCTATCTGCCATGGGTTTTCTCTGTAGATTTCTTTGATGAGATATTCTTGAAGTAGCATCGGTATTTGGTGATGCGTTATTGCCTTGTTCTTTTCTCGGTTTCTTAGAAGTGTTAGAGGGGATCAGGCCTTTTAGTTCATATAAAATATAAGACTTGTTTTCTGTTGAAAACATAATCTTACTAGGGCCTTTGCATATTTCTAATGTCACTTGTTGAGTTTTCTGATTGAAGAAGTAACCTGAGAATTATTCCGTCATTAATTTCTATATACAAGTAAAGTCAGTTAAATTATCTTGCGAAAATAGAGCATAGTGTGCATTCAAATGGATCATATCCTGCTATTTTACATATGACAGTTTCCAGGTAGTTTTTTTTGCGACAAAGTTTCCAGGTAGTTTCAGTCGTATATTATGCAATTCTGGATGTCATATTACTACACGAACGAGGACCTAGCATGCCCATGTTTCTTTAGTTTTTGATTGCTAGTGGCCGCAGAGTATATCAGCAAGAGGCCCAAAGAATGGTCCTTTTTGTAGTGACACAGAAACATGCAAAAAAAAGTTATACTCCAGTGATTGTTTTGTACAAGTATGAGTGTGTAACCTTGTTTGCTGGTAATCATTTTATCTGTATCATAGATATGTCAAATGATCAAACTCTTTACCTTCGTTTGTCTGCCCATCAGTTTATTTATAATAGCTGTAAGATACGTAAATCTGAAGCACCTTATTATTTCTTAAATACAGGAGAAAGACATGACATGATGATGAAGCTTTTTTTAGATCTTGTCGTCTGTCACAATTTTCTTTCGATGTCCAGCTTATATGATGGGAGATCAAGGGTGAACCGACTAATGTTTGATCAGATGTCTAGCAAGTTATTTTGATCCGGCTATTCTATGCTGCGTTTTGCTATTTAGCCGTGAATATATGTCAATATGTGGTGTAATATTGGAAAAAGACTGCTAAACTGATGTTTGGTGTCAGTGTACTCTTTGGGAAGCACCTTCACCTCGTGGATCAGAGAACTTGATGCTTCATGCTTCAAATTGAACAAATTGATATTTATGTTTGTGTTATTGTAATAAGCTGATGACTCTCTTTCAGAGCACTTGATGTGTATTTTGTTTGAGATAACAATTTTACTGAAATCGAGTTTTCATTGTCACCGAAAATTGATTCAAAGTTGCTATGAAGTACTTATTATCTGATGTGTGCACTAACGAGCTGATGCTGCTTGTCCATTGCCGCTGCCTAACTGCATGTGCTGCTGCTAGGCGCTGTGTGTGCTGCTGCTAGCTGCTAGGCGCTGCATGTGTGTGCTCCAGCGGGATTAACCGAATGAGCAGTAGGGATCAGAATCCGGCAGGGGGAGGGTTGGTGGGATTGGGGTGACATTGAGGCCTCGTTCGGTTCGTGCGGGATCATTCCGCGCAGGGAAGTAACCACCCGTGTATTCGGGTGATACCATCAATGTCACCCCAATCCCACCAACCCTCCCCCTGCCGGATTCTGATCCCTACTGCTCATTCGGTTAATCCCGCTGGAGCACACACATGCAGCGCCTAGCAGCTAGCAGCAGCACACACAGCGCCTAGCAGCAGCACATGCAGTTAGGCAGCGGCAATGGACAAGCAGCATCAGCTCGTTAGTGCACACATCAGATAATAAGTACTTCATAGCAACTTTGAATCAATTTTCGGTGACAATGAAAACTCGATTTCAGTAAAATTGTTATCTCAAACAAAATACACATCAAGTGCTCTGAAAGAGAGTCATCAGCTTATTACAATAACACAAACATAAATATCAATTTGTTCAATTTGAAGCATGAAGCATCAAGTTCTCTGATCCACGAGGTGAAGGTGCTTCCCAAAGAGTACACTGACACCAAACATCAGTTTAGCAGTCTTTTTGCCAATATTACACCACATATTGACATATATTCACGGCTAAATAGCAAAACGCAGCATAGAATAGCCAGATCAAAATAACTTGCTAGACATCTGATCAAACATTAGTCGGTTCACCCTTGATCTCCCATCATATAAGCTGGACATCGAAAGAAAATTGTGACAGACGACAAGATCTAAAAAAAGCTTCATCATCATGTCATGTCTTTCTCCTGTATTTAAGAAATAATAAGGTGCTTCAGATTTACGTATCTTACAGCTATTATAAATAAACTGATGGGCAGACAAACGAAGGTAAAGAGTTTGATCATTTGACATATCTATGATACGAATAAAATGATTACCGAGCAAACAAGGTTACACACTCATACTTGTACAAAACAATCACTGGAGTATAACTTTTTTTGCATGTTTCGTGTCACTACAAAAAGGACCATTCTTTGGGCCTCTTGCTGATATACTCTGCGGCCACTAGCAATCAAAAACTAAAGAAACATGGGCATGCTAGGTCCTCGTTCGTGTAGTAATATGACATCCAGAATTGCATAATATACGACTGAAACTACCCGGAAACTTTGTCGCAAAAAAACTACACGGAAACTGTCATATGTAAAATAGCAGGATATGATCCATTTGAATGCACACTATGCTCTATTTTCGCAAGATAATTTAACTGACTTTACTTGTATATAGAAATTAATGACGGAATAATTCTCAGGTTACTTCTTCAATCAGAAAACTCAACAAGTGACATTAGAAATATGCAAAGGCCCTAGTAAGATTATGTTTTCAACAGAAAACAAGTCTTATATTTTATATGAACTAAAAGGCCTGATCCCCTCTAACACTTCTGAAGAAACTGAGAAAAGAACAAGGCAATAACGCATCACCAAATACCGATGCTACTTCAAGAATATCTCATCAAAGAAATCTACAGAGAAAACCCATGGCAGATAGCTATGCAAGCAGTAGGATATTACCAATAATACGTTGTCAGTGCATTTTTCAGAGCTATGCATACAAACTTCTGACAGCAGCCTCACAGTTATACATAAGTGTAGCTAAACCAACAAGAACACATACAAGATTCACTCGCTAGTCCAAAATATAAGCTATTTCGCGAAGAAGAGAGTTTACCTTTCCTAATGCAAGCTATCACAGTAACTAATGCAAGCAAGCATATCAGTGTAGAAAAGCATTAATATAAGCTATTTCGCGAAGAAGAGAGTTTACCTTTCCTAAGCCATTTCGCCTTGCAGCCACATGAGAGCTGTATCCATATCAACGCAAAGGAAGAGCTCGCGATTGTCAGCATTCATAAAGACTTTTAGGGCTTTGACCTTATCCTCTCGTGACAATCCCATTGTGTTTAGCCGAGCCACGCAGTTCTTGATTGAGTACTCATCCATGTTCGCGATTTGCTTGCTCTCGACCTGCTTCGTCTTCATCTCAATGTACTTCTCCATCATAGCAGCAATATCTCCATTTGACCGGCGCTTCTTGGGTTCATTTTCAGTACTTGTTGATGGTGCAGCAGGCACCGTGGGCTGAGCCTCCCCGTTCCCAACAAAGTTCTCCATCATACTAGCCTCTTGCATCCCTCCTTGTGTATCATCCACCACGGTCTCTGCAATATCATGATGGGAATGTGTCGCCTCTACGTAACCGACCTCGGGATTGACCTCCACTTGTGTGTGCTGTGTTGGTTCAGTGGAAGTGAAGTTGTAGTTTCCCTCGGCAAGATGTCCATCATATAGCTCTCCCAAGGCATCAAAGAGGGGAAAAGCCTTGTTGCTACGGAACTTCCCAATCTTAGGAAATGACTGCACAATATAAAGGAACACATGAGTGATGCATATTGTTAGAAGGAATGAATATAAGCATGAAAGGAGCAATACAAACTGTCTTACAATGATGAGGTTGTCCCACAACTCTGGATCAGCTTCAATCATACACCGTTTCTCATTCCACGAAACCCCACTCGCCGTCTAGCCTCCTTGAGCATCTTGTACTCTCTCTTCAACTCCTTCTCCTTGTCTTGGATCTGACCCTTTGTGTAATTCTTGTATGGATGGTTATCATGAAATTTCTTGGTAATCCTGTTCCAAACATCGGTGGACCATCCATTCTGCCCACGATATTGTGGAGTATTATGCTCATGGAGCAAATCCACAAGAGCCTTCTCTAGGTCTGCATTCCAAGAGGCCCTAGCTGTTTGAGGAAAAAGTCAAGTTCACAGTAAGCTACACATTATAAAGAAGTCAAGTAGCATCAATCACATTAAAGGAACACATGCACTCACCTTTAGATGATGTTCCCCTCTTTTTGTTACCCCACCACCGCCTTGCATTCCCGTCCTTGGAGATCGTCTAACATTCATCATGGTCGACATGGCGACCCCCGCAAATATTATTGATACAAGCAGCCAGACATTTATTCACCATATAAGAATTTAAAAATCTCACATCAAACAAGTCTAGTACTTTATTACATCAAACAAGATGCAAAACAAAAGAAGTTCAAGTCTGGTACTTTATTACATCAAACAAGATGCAAAACGAAGAACTTAAAGTCTGGTACCCTATTACATCAAATAAGTTCGGATGTCACTACTTTATTACATCACTACTTAACGTCGGTAATCTGCCCACATTTGTTGCGCAATGGTATCTCTAAGGTGGTCGCCTTCATGGTTGACTTGATGATTTTGTGGGGGGTCACCATCAGGTAGGTCAACATAGTTTGCTGCAGGTATGAGTTCTCTTTGGTTATCTAACCAACTCTCATCCCCCTTGTGCATACGGATGATGTTATGCAACACTGCAGCAGCAGCCGGTAGCTTGACTTGGTTTTGTATTGTGTGATGTGTTCCAACCTTGAGAATGGGGAAGCGCTTCTTTAAGATTCCCAAATCCCGCTCAATATGATTCCGTATCACGGCATGGCGATGATTGAACAGCTTCTTGGTAGTTTTGGGGTGCTCGGTGACCACGGCCAAACTCCTTCAAATGGTATCGAACACCACGATACGGAGCAAGAAAGAATTTAGTATTTGCGTACCCACCGTCCACAAGATAGAACTTGCCCTCGAGTACTCTAAACCCTTTGCGAATTGCTGACCTAAGAACCCTAGCATCGGTGGCGAGCCCTCCCAACCACAAGAAATGAATGTGAAGTTCAGGTCAAAGTCACACACCACCATCACGTTCTGGCTGAGTGTTCCCTTCCTATTTCTAAATGGTGTGGCTATGTCACCATTAATGTTCATGGGAACATGAGTCCCATCAATAGCTCCAAGACAATTCTGCAAAGAACACCAACAAGGTATCATTTGCTATGTGAAAAATAATATATTTCCATGGTTATATGATTTAGACTGAAGTAGTTTAGCAAAAACCTGAAAATAAGGAAAGAATCTTGGGTTGTTCCGGATCTTTGGGTGTACTTGAGCTGGATTGGGAGGCTTCGAGAAAGTGCTTGGATAGTGCAGGAACGATGTTGAAGAAGTTATTCATGATGTTATGGAAAGTGTCATTACTATGCTTGAACTGTACTTGGAGATCCTGGTATGAGGAATTATGGGACAGCATCCACAGAAAGGCTGCAAGTTTTTCTTCAACGCTAAGTCTGGTATCACGCACCAATCTCTCGCGTCGAAGGAAACTAGCCAAAGCCCTGAAGATGTGGGCCTCCATCCTAAATGCTACCCGACAATTTTGTACGTGCCCTTCCAGCAAGTCCCTTACAACCTCCTCGCCTCTTATCCTCGATGTATGGCGGGGCTTTTTTTCCCTTGGTTCACCCAGCAGATGCAGCATTGGTAAAAGAAATAGAATCATATCATCATCATCCTCCTCTTCCTCCTCTTCCTCCTCCTCTCTCTTCCTAATCCGATCCGTAATTCTCAAAGCCATTCAAAAACTAAAGATAAAAAGGCCACTAGTTATTTAATGAACAGAATTTGCTTAAATACCACAAACAGAAAGAGAACACACAAATTATATTTTGGTGTGGTGTTCAACATCCCCAAATCTGGAATAGCATGTTTATCTGACGAAAGTGAACTACAAGTTGAAACAAACACGCTATACAGATCAGCATGGCCTCTTCTACAAATGGTAAAACTGAACTACAACGAACTAGCTCGATCACACTATAACCAGAACCAACACTTTTTTCTTCTTCTTTTATTCTCTAGTTTCTTGAACATAAAATTGCAGTTAACTCATGTGTAAAGTCCAAGGATTTAGTTAGCCACAACTAACTAGCCGCAGCAACTTTTATGTGCAAAACCTCACAAAACAGCTACGCATCAGACTTGCAGCAACTGTAATCGCTTCATCTATCTCCAACTGTGGAGTATGGAGTGATGAATTAATATAGTACAACAAAGACAAGTTTGCTTAATCAATCGAGCGAAATTTCTACTTCAATTGAAACACAACTCTCTGTAATTGGTTCAAAATAAAGAAAGATCTTGCTATCGAGCTTATCTACCAGATCAATCTATGGTTCACCCCAACCAGATCGAAACATCACTATGGACCCAGCCAACAGGAACAAGCCACGAGGAGGAGGAGATGGTTTACCTTCTCCCGGCTGGCGTCGGAGGCGGGAAAGGGGAGGAGGAGATCTTGAGCTAGGGCTTCGGTCGGGCTGCGTGGCGGCGTCCGCGTCGACGAAGGGCAGCGTCAGCCGTCGAGGATCTCCTCTCCTCCAGGCGTCCACCGTCTATTCGCCGCCGCCGTCCCCTCCGACCCTCCCTTCCAGTCACCGCCGCCGCCGCCGCCGCTATCGCGAGAGCCGAAAGACGAGAGGGAGTGCCGCTTCGCGTCGCGGGATGCAATCCACGGGTCGAGCCTAGCGTTTCTAAAAACCGGTCAAATCGGCGGGTTTCAGTCAAAACCGGGCGGAGTTAAAAACCGGCGTGGTTTAACCGAACACGTCCCGGACGTGGGCCGGTATCTAAACCCCGGGGGCCCAACACCGGTGTATTTCGGCCCAATACCGGCCGGGTGGGGAGCAACCGAACGAGGCCTAAGGTTGAGGCAGCCCCCTCCCCTTCCCCCTGCCGCTCGGCTTCGTCTTCAGGCCACCGGAGACGGCGCGCATCTCCTTCTAGCGTCGTCTGACACCGCCTACCACCAAGCCAGGTACGGAGGCAAAGTGGAAGCACTACCTGCACTACCCGGCGTATTTCTTGAACTTATTAGTGCGAGATGCTCCTGTGTTGACACATTTTGCAAGCAGAGTGTCCCCGTGAGACTTTTTTTTTCTTACGTTCTTTTATTATACTTCCAAGTGTAGCGTAAGTGTATGTACTTCTAAAGTGAGTGTAAATCCAGCTGCTGCACAAGAGTATTTACATGTGCATTGTTTATACACTTGTCAAGCATGTGAAGCACCACATGTCACAAGATAGGAAACAAACAAACAAACAGACAAAATCTTCCACAAGTCCTTTTAGATCATGGGCACCAGTGCTCTTATTGTATTAAAAATTTGAAAATTATATTTATATATTTCAAAAAATTATGTACAAGAATTCTCATCTCAACCAAAATTTCGAGAGATACCTGTTTTCCTTAGCCCGGGTCTTCACAGATGGGCTATGCACACCTCATACGAAAAATGCCCCTCAGCCTAGCCCGGTTGTGAAGCTCAAATCAAGGTTCACAATCCAGCCAAGCTGTGTCCATCTCGGGGGCCCATCAGCGCACCCCCAAACTCTCTCCCGTGCCCCTCATTTGCCCCCGAACAAACCCGCCCGTTCTTGTGCCCCTCCACTGGTCGGCGCCCGCCGACGCCCTCCTGGCCGCCCATGGACGACGCCTGCCGCTGCCCTGGACGCTGCCCGCAGTAGATCGAGCTGAAGGTCGCCGCCCCTCCCCATGGCTACCACCCCTCCCCATGTTTGTTGCCCCGCAGCAGCTCACCGCTCTTTCCCTGGCCGCCGGCTGGGCCGCCTCACACCACCTATCTTCCGCAGATCGAGCTAAAGGAGGCCACAAAGGACCCGACTGCTTTTTATTTACTCTATTCTAGGACCTATTTGCAAAAAAACTACACCTTTTTGCAAAAAAAGCTACACCTTTTTGAAAAAAAAAACTAACTTTGTTAAAATATTGAATTAGTGCTAAAATTAATTGAGGTGGTATCCTCATTATCTCATACATATATTACTCTCAGCTCAGCTCATACATGTGCGATCAAAAAACATCTCGTCTCATTTCAACTTAGTTAGGGTGATCATGTACGAGAAGAGATAGTTATTCGCGGTTGACACGGGCTACGAAACACACACTTAGTTTCTAATCAAATGGCGAGAGTGGACAAAACGGTGGCCGAGCTACATGTAGCTCTTTATCTTTTAAAAATTCGGAAAAATTAATTAGGTTTAACAAAAATCTGAAACAAAATCCTTGATGTAGCCAATAATGAAATCTATAGACTTGCAAATTCTCGATGTAAAATTCTTTGGTTGTATGCTACACAAAAATGAAAAATATGTGGATCTGAGTATAGTAAATAGTGCACATTTCTAAACTATAAAACTTGTCAGATTTTGTCATTTTGGTGTAGCCTAGAATGTAAATAATTTCAAGTTAAGATTTTGCAAGTTTATAGATTTCATCATTGGCCACATCTACAATTTTGTTTCAGATGTTTTTGAAATCTTAAAATATGATTTCTGAATTTTGAAATATAAAGAGCTAGATGTAACTCGGTCTCCATTTGCAGTTTTCCATCAAATGGCCCATAATGATCCCATTTCTTTCGTATGGTCCTTGTTTACCGTTTCTTCCAAGTCTGCTTTGATCGTGCAGTCCCTGCAGCGAACACTTCCGTTTTCTTGTCCAGTCAATCATATCTACAAATGCATACTTGGTTCACTTGCTGGCAACTTCAGGACTTCATAGATGCCCTAGTGAACTACGAGTAGAAGGGAGCCCGACTCACCAAACACATCCATCCATCGTTTATTAATACTCCAACAGACAACAGGGCTTTAGTTAGTTATCTGGTACTTATACATGTAAACACACGCAGACTGTCCATCGGCACGGAGCTAGAACGGAGCGGTGCATGTCTGCACGGCCGCGCACCGGTTTCGGCGGCGGTGGGTGTGTCTGCCCCGGCAGCGACACGAACTTCGCCGAGAGCGTGCGGTGCCCAGCGTGTGCCCGGCATGCCATCGTTATACTAATCCTGACAGCTGAAATTACTTGGCTGGTTTGACCAGAGGCCACACACACCTCCCGTGTGCAGCCGTGCTTGCTAAGCTTGCCGTTGGGGGTCAAACCAGCTAGAATCCCATCCAGTGAAGCGTGCATTCGATCGATGGTATCCGTTCTGCCTTACATCTCGAGTCAACCAATTACTATTCGTGAATGATTTCTCTATAATTATCGAAATGCAGTGGAATCAGGGTCGTATATATGGAAGAGAAGAAAACGCAATATCTAGTACACTGCACAAGAGGGTACCTTCACATCTTACTGGCAGAACTAGATCAGGGAGACATGTACCACATGTAGAGGGTAGATATCGTTGACAAAACCAGCTGCTGTAATAACGGCAACAAAGTCCAAGCCGTGTGCTTTGGGTTGTCAAGAAATGGCAACCAGAAACCACACTTGATTATTAGATTAATCACCGCAAGGAGTAGGAAGATGCGATCCTTTTCGCTTTGATTACTATGCTTACCTTGAGTGCCTTGATCAAAAGGTTCTTGTGGCCGTTGTCTACGGGCACATGGCCCTAGAAGAGCAGAAGAAGCACCCTGTACCAGTCTAACCTCGTGAAAGACACAAAATGTCGGGGATCTTCTGCGTGTGAATTCGCTGTATCTGTACGAGAGTGGCTAAACAGATACCGAGCAGCATGTAGCCATTTATTTTGAAACATTTAAAAATTAGATTTGAAAATTTCAAAAAAATCTGAAAAAACTGTACAGATAGCCAATGATATATAGTACAAACGTATAAAATCTCAATACGAACTACTTTATATTCTACGCCTCACAAAGAAGACAAAATCTGACAAATTATACGGTCTTGAAATTTGCAACAATCACTATAAATTTTTTCAGATTTTATTATATTTGTGTAGCATAGAATACAAAATAATTCGCATTAAGGGTTTGCATAAGTACACGAAATCATATTCTCTGTTAAGTCGATGTATGCAGATTTGTTGAATCTCCATAATGTTTTCTTGCGCAAGTATATTTAGAAAATTAAGGTGCCACTGAAGATTAAGATTTTCCGGTAGTTCCTTTACAAAAAGGTGATCCTCACTAAAGATAATAACCGTGCTAAAAAAAAGTGGAATGGTTGTAAGAAATGTGCATTTTGTGATGCCAATGAATCTATTAACCATTTATTTTTTGATTGTCCCTTCGCAAGTCTTATTTGGAGAACTATTCAATATACTTTTAATATTCCCCCACCAACTAATGTTACAAATATGTTTGAAAATTGAGTAAATGGGGTTGATAAAGCATCTAAGGAACATATCCATACGGGTAATTCTACTTTGACGTGGGCTATCTGGAATTGTCGTAATGATATTGTATTTAAGAGGAGTACAAATGATCATTTTTTTACAGGTTATCTTGCTTAGTGATATATTGCTTAGTTGTGTATCTTGTCGTCTACGTAAATTCACATAGTTTCATATCTAGAGAATTTACCTTTGTGTCAAGCCTTAATTGAAAAAGAACTAAAAATTAGGTAGCACATATTCAACCCCCCCCCCCCTCCTAGGTGCAGCATACGATCCTTTCAATAACAAACGGGTTACTTTTTTTTGATTTTTTTTACCCGTGATTTTTGTCTATTCGACATTTTCTTTCGATCCGCGATCACCTTGTTAACGTTTAGGACATTGCTGGAAGATGTGTCTCATATGCCAGCCTCTCTGAACTTCTTGGATTTATTTTTTACCCGTAATTTGCCCTACTTGACTTTTTTCTTTCGATACCCTACAAACTTGTTAACGTTGATGGAATTGGTAGACTGATGGTTCCCATATGACAATCTCTATGTAAAGTAAACGTGTGATATCTAGATTATTGTTTACCCACGATATTATGGCAGACTTGTTATATTGCGGATACTTTCCTTTCTTCAATCTCTTTCGTTTCATTTTTTCCTTTTAAACGCTGAGTGACGCTGCTACCTGATGGGTCCCAGATGTCAGTCTTGTTGAACAAAAAACTTGAAATATCTTGAAGTATTTTACCCAATATATGGTTGGATACTTGCCTTTTTCCGTTTCCTTCCATTTAATTTTACCTTGTTATAACTTTTATGCCTTTTGAGGGATGCTCCCGCTCCTGGCTGCTGGGGCCTAGATGTCAGCCTCCTTGTACATGAAACTTGAGCTATATTCGCTTTTTTTACCTGTGATATTAGGGCTACTTGCTTTTTTCTGATACCTTCTGTTTAATTTGACATTGTTATAACTTTGAGGGATGCTGCTGGCTGATGTGTCCCTAATATCAGCAATGACTATGGTAATGGACTTGGATTTCAGGGAAAGAGGTGCGCTGGTGATTTCATCGTCTTATTAGACAAACAAGGAAGTCCGACGTTCTTGATGAGAAATAAAAATTCGCCTGATTACTAGAATCAATCTAGGCTTATGACAAGTATGCTACGAGTTAATCTGGGCCCTGCCTGTTGGCTCCTTCTAGCCTTTATATACGAGGTTGCGTCTGAGAGTCCAATCCGAGTCGGTTACAAATATAAGCCTATGTCAATTTCGGCTACTTGATGGGCCTTTAATTTTTCTTTACGTCTGGTTCCTGGGCTTCGAGTGCATCCATGTCTTGTATTGTTATATAATTCATGGGATCCTTTATGGATCCATACTACGGATGCTAGTCGCGCGGACCTAATAATTCATCCCAATGTCACCAGTGGCTTCCCTTGTGGCCTAGGTGGCGGAAAGGATAGCCGCCACAAGGAATACAAAGGCTAGGAAGCGCACTAACGTGAAGAAGGCTATGAAGGTTGCATAGAAGGGACCATGAAATGGCTCCCCTTCATATCCAACTTTGTCCGGATGAAGATGTGTGCGTTGATGAAGAGCAGCGTCCGAACTGACAAGGGCTTCAAGGAAGTCCATCTGACTACCGTGACCTAAACCCTCATGGAGCACCACGGTTCTGACGTTAGCTCCACACAATTTTACAACCACCTGAGAAAGTGGAGGGCGAGGTGGCTCGTCATTGGTAGGCCCCACGATCTCAGCTATGCTCAATGGTGCGATGAGAGGAAAACCATCATCCTAGAGGCTAAGCATTACCACGGTCACGTTGTGGTTAGCACAGTATCCTTATCACTGACTTTGATCATTGCTAACCTTCACAAGTAACATACTATATATATTCCAATTGTAGGATAACCCCAAGGACTAAGAGTTCCTGAACATGCCCATTACCAACTATGATGAGATGCATACCATCTTTGCGTTCGGCCTCGCCATTGGCAGGTACGCCATGGGCTCAAGTGATTCCCTAGGCACACCCTCCAGCTACACCGTCAGCTGAGGATGCTGACACGTAGGAATTGGACATGGTGATCATCGATGCCCCCCACCTAAGAAACCGGCTGACGCCCTTGAAAAGGTGTATGCAAGTAAGAGGAGGAGGGGTGCCTTCGCCGATGGGATTCCCCAACTTTGTTGTCGCTGTCAAGGACGTCGTATAGGCCATCCGGGACAACAAGCCCACGAACATGCACCCAGACCTATACACCGCAATCATTGACATTGTTGGCCTCATCGTGGAGTCTCTCATGGCGGTGCTGAGTCACCTCGTGATCACAAGTCCCAGGGTACGAGCTTCGTTGGCATGAATCTACCACTCCAGATCTTGTGGCTTAGGACCTATCTTGGAAAGCACTACAACAACATGTAGTGCTGCCCTTCGAGCCGTCTGGGTGGGACGCATGCGTGGAGGTGATGGTCGTGATTTGTTGATAGCTTAATGATGATGATGTACATTTTGGTTTAGCTAGGGATTCAAAACTACTTATGGACTGTAACTACGATGAGGTGGTATATACTAACCCCTCATGTGATGGTGAACTTGCAGCGTTAGGATGGTACTCACTTTTGTCGTGGTGGTAGGATTACACCACATTTGCGTAGGACAAACTTATGATCCCTTTTGCCATTATCATGCATGCTCCTATTAGTTTATGATGTGTTGTCAACATTTTGGTGCTATATTATGACTTCTTTCATTCTTTTGATCGATCAATAACCTTGTTCTTGTTCCACAATTGATGAGGACATCCCATCTATTGATACAACCGCTGTACCTAGAACCACACAAATACAAGGACCAATCACTCGAGCTCGTGCCAAACAACTTAACTATCAGGTACTTTTGTTTCTTGGAACTATTCCTCAAATACATGAGAATATGATGCTGCCTAAATCAGATATCTTTGTTACTCTTAGGAATGATGGACCTAGCATGGATGAGGAGGACAAGCATTGGAGCATGATCACACATGGAGGAGATGACAACAAACATTTGAGGATTGAAGAGGACGCCGCAAGTGGAGATTTCAGAAGTTTGAAGCCACCATAAGAAGAGATGAAGACATGGACGAATTATAGAGTTTTCCACTTTATAATTTCGTCCATAGCATAATATGTTGCTGTGGCACCTTTAGTTTTGGGCCAGACCCATGTCATTTTCGTAGGAATTAAGTCAGCCACTTTTTAGAGTCCGTATTGAAGGGGGAAGGGCCTTCTAGGGTTTGGTTCGTCCACCATACGTATGGCTGGCCGAAAAACCCCACCTTTTCCTCCTTTAAATACCCCCATAGTTGTCACGTTTAGACTCGGATTTTGATTAGACTAAAAGTTAACCATTGCTGCAACTCTCGTGTACTTCTTTTGAGGCCAACGCCCAGAACAAGACCGACTATTCAGAATCCCACCTTATTCAATAAATGTTTCATCTATATTCGCAATATTCTGATTGCATCATTAGTTCTTACTTGTTCTCGATTTCAGGTAGGAATTAAGACCCTCGCTGGTCAAGCTGATCGTGCATCCGCAAGATCAGTAACTCCCGGAGATTGTCCTAGCGATTGCATTGGCGCACGAGCTTTGCACGTGTAGTCGGATCGTCAAGCACGAACTCCACCAACAAATCGAATTACACTCGTCTCATCAAAAAATCGGCCTCCTTTGCCCTATCAGCCATGCTAGTGGTATGTGGTCTTCCGAGGAAGGAATCCATGTATCTACAACTCATAGAGAATCTGCCAAGAGCAAGTCAATGACTACTCCAACAACAACTACAAAGGGTATGAACCATTGGAAGTGGCACAAGTAGAGTACCATAGCTTCTTGGATGATATCAACATGGCTATTTAGGCCATGGAACAACCGTTATCATTAGGACAAGGAGCATCGGAGCCAATGGGTGTTCTTGCACATGCCTTTAGCACAAGCATCACCGAAGGTACGTGAGAGTAGGGTCACTTAGAAAAGGGGGCTTCCATACTACCCCATTAGTCTCCAAACATTTTGAACCACGACTAATGGGGTCTTTAGTCCCAGTTCGGCAGGGGAACCGGGACTAAAGCTCTGGGCCCAACGGCCTGGGTCGACAGCTGGTGTACGGGCAGACCTTTAGTCCTGGTTGGCCTGGACAACCTCGACTAAAGGTTCTCAGGCCTGACCCGATAACCTTTAGTCGCGGTTGGCCAGGCCAACCGCGACTAAAGGCCCACCACTATAAATACTACTGCAACACACTTGGCTTGTGTGTGAGCTCTTGGTGTTTCACTTCTATTCACAAGGGGTGGTGGGTTTGGCTTTTCTCCTCTTATGCACAATAGGTGTTCGATGAAATGCCCGAGAGCATGATGCCACTTGTGTTCACATAAAACAAATATGAAGTGTCCGAGCCACACTTAAGCTTTCTCATTTATTTTTCCTCCTCGATCGCGGTTAGCAACTTGAACCTTTCATATGTCATTGATAAATATGCATGTGTAGTTCATAGTTTAATTTCTATTATTTATAGCTAGTTAGTTTAAAAAATGCATGATGGTTAATTATATAATTTATATAATAATAATGCAGATGAATCGGCAATGGATGTACGGTAACCGACTCTCGGGCGAGTTCATTATGGGTTTGAGTGATTTCTTCGCAGTGGCTAATGCGAACAAGTAGGGGGTTTTGTTATCTCTCCATGTGCTGCCTGTAAGAACCAGAAGGGTTACTCTTCCTCAAGAACCGTTCACGTCCACCTGCTTCGGCACGGTTTCATGCCAAGCTATAATTGTTGGACCAAGCATGGAGAAAGAGGGGTTAGAATGGAAGAAAATGAAGAAGGGGATGATGAAAACTATCCTGATCATTTCGGTGATACTTTCATGGAGGATGCTGAAGAAGGAGGGGAAGCAGAAGGGGAAGGTGAAGGGGAAGGTGAAGAAGAGCACGTGATGAGCCCGCTGATGATCTTGGTAGGACCATTGCTGATGCACGGAGAGGCTGCAAAACTGAAAAGGAGAGGGAGAATTTGGATCACATGTTAGAGGACTACAAAAAGTCGCTGTACCCAGGATGCAATAATGGTCTGAAAAAGCTGGGCTGCACACTGGATTTTATGAAATGGAAGGCACGGGAAGGTCTATCTGACTCAGGATTTGTAAATTTGCTGAAAATGATGAAAAATATGTTTCCAAAGAATAACGAGTTGCCCGCCAGTACGTACGAAGCAAAGAAGGTTGTCTACCCTCTAGGTTTAGATGTTCAGAAGATACATGCATGCATTAACGACTGCATTCTCTACCGCGGTGAATACGAGAATTTGAATGAATGCCCGGTATGCACTGCATTGCGTTATAAGATGAAAAGAGATGACCCTGGTGACGATGTTGAGGGCGAGAACCCAGGAAGAGGGTTCCCGCCAAGGTGATGTGGTATGTTCCTATAATACCATGGTTGAAACGTCTGTTCAGGAACAAAGAGCATGCCAGGTTGTTACGATGGCACAAAGAGGACCGTAAGTCGGACGGGGAGTTGAGACACCTCGCTGATGGAACGCAATGGAGAAAGATCGATAGAGAGTTCAAACATTTTCAGGTGATGCAAGGAACTTAAGATTTGGTCTAAGTACATATGGCATAAATCCTTTTGGTGAGCAGAGCTCCAGCCATAGCACCTGGCCCGTGACTCTATGTATCTACAACCTTCCTCCTTGGTTGTGCATGAAGCGGAAGTTCATTATGATGCCAGTGCTCATCCAACGTCCGAAGCAACCCGGCAACGACATCGATGTTTTCCTAAGGTCATTAGTTGATGAACTTTTACAATTGTGGGGCAAACCTGGTGTACGTGTGTGGGACGATTAGTTGTGGGGCAAACCTAGTGTACATGGGGCCATCAGTTGATGAACTTTTTTAATTAGTTTTATTTTTCTGAATATTTTGATATATTATTCGTATTTTTCTAATTTTGAAATAAATTATTTTTTATTTTTCTGAATATTTTGATAAATTATTTGTATTTTTCTGATTTTGAAATGAATTAGTTCTTGAAAAAAGGCTTGAGACCAACCGCGACTAAAGCCCTCTCCGCGCGGGAACGAAAAGCCCAGCGAAAAAGGCGGGTTGAAAATATAAATAACGCGCGCGGTTTCTCTGGTTCGACACTTCTTCTCCCTCGAAGACGACGCAGACGCCCCCGATCGTCTCAGACACCGTCAGGCTGCCCGCTGCCATTGCCACCGTCGCCTCATACGCCGTTGTCGTCGCCGTTGCCTCGTACGCCGCGCCTCTCGCCGCGCGCGGCTCGCCCCTGTCGTACGTCGCCCTCGCCGCTCGCCCGCCGATCGACGATGGCGCCGCCAAATCTTGCCGGCCACCTACATGTACGTCCTCGCTGCGCCCCGACCTTTCCTCGCCGCATTCCGGCGCCGCTGACGCCGCCCTGTCCAGCCGCGCGCGCACGAGCGACAGAGAGAACCAGAGAGAGAGCGCTCGGCCCGGCCTCTCTCTCTGTTAGAACTATTTTTTAACTAAAAAATTCGAGAATTTAATCAACTTATAATTTTTTTTATCTTGTGACAAATAATTTGATTGATGGTTTGGTGATTCTTTTTTTTGCAACAAGTAATAATTAAATAGAAAGTATAAATATAACATCAATTCTAGACATTATAGAAAGAAGTATATTACAACTTAAAAAAATAGGTCTATATTACAACTTATAAAAATAGTTCTATATTTTAATTAATGAAGACTCTCTCTTTCGCTCGCAGCAGAGTCTCCCCCGGGCCCTCGCAGCCCTCGCCGCAGCAGTTGTCGGCGCCTCCCCGCCCTCGTCGTAGAGCCGCCCGCTCGCAGAGCGCTGCCGCCCCAGTCGTCCTCTCTCTTTCGCTCGCAGCATAGCAGGTAATACGTGCCCTCCTCACCGCCCTGTCGTCGCCGCCCTCTCTGTATACGTGCTCCTTTACTTAATTAGTTTTTACTACATGTCTTCAGGAGTGACATATGGCGGACGATAGAGACCCTATTTTGGAAAACTATGATCCGGAAGCTGAAGCACATATAAACGCCATCATAAACGGTGATATTCCTTATGTCCCGGAAGAAGATGAAGAAAGCGATGTCTCTTCTTATCTAAACTTTGACGGTGAAGGTGAAGGTCAAGGTGATGAAGAAGGCATGGACATTGTTGAAACATTTGCCGGAGGGCAAACGACAAACGATGATCTCGAATTGCAAGCAACCACCTCCGGCGAGGTATATATATACATTGAGCCTCTGGTGATACAAATTTACTGATTTAAATAAATTTGTATTAACGCGACTCTCTTTATTTTTTTAGCCTCTGGATCGTCGAGAAAATCGAGTACAAAGCCGCGTGGCAAAACCCAAACGATGGAACCTGGAGAAACATTGACCATCGATGTTGTCGATGAACAAGGCAGGCCGTTGGAGCCAAAAAGCACTATACAATTTTTTGGACCAATGCGGAGTGGTTGCTAGAGACAACATCTCGATCACCCTCCAGGAATGGAATGAGCCAAAGAAGGCAAGTGTTGGTTTTTCTTTTGTCGACAAGAGAATGAAAAAGGATTGTTGGAGAAAACTTATGGAACATTTCATTCTACCTTCGGAATACAACAAACACGAAGAAGAGGGTAACGAAATTCCTGGTGGACGTGAGAGGAGAAGGCTAGTCAAATAGTTCGCTCTTAACAAGATGGGCGAAGCATTCCAGAACTTCAAGAAAAATTTAGCCCGGGACTATGTCTCGCAGAAGAAGACTCCGGATTTTGAAGGACGGTATGATAGACTGAAAGATGTGTGGCCCGAATTTGTGAAGCAGAAGGAATCGGAGCATGCCAAGGCCATATCGGAAAAAATAAGGAAAATGCGGCTAAGAAAGAGTACAATCACATTATGGGGCTAGGAGGATACCGCACTTCAGAGACTAAGTGGGAGAAGATGGAGAACAGCCTGAGGGAGCGAGGAATCCCTCTAGGTACAGAGGGATGGGACCCAAGGGCCAAAAGCTGGTGGTACGGGCATGGGGGATCGCTAGACCCGGAGACAGGGAGGTGTGTTCACCGGAAGAAAGTGTTTACTCCCACCGCCGCCCTTATTGACGCAATGGCCCAACCTCAAGCGGGGAAGATCAAGGTCAACAGAGAGAACGACGCGCTGACAATAGCCCTCGGGAGTCCTGAACACCCAGGACGTGTACGAGGCCAAGGCGCCATTCCGTGGAAAGTAGGGATTCCCGAGGACAATGACCCGTACAGTTACAAAAGCCGTAAGAGAAAGACGGACCGGGATGCAGATCGTCTGGGGAGGATGGAAATGGAACAATTTGAGGTGAAGCAGATGGTGCGTGAAGCACTATCAAAAGACAGAGCGGAAGGGCCGCATGGAGATCATGCAGTGGATGTCGAAAGCCAGTAGCGGAGAAGCAGTGTGGCTTCCACGGAGGCCCCGGCTGGTGCTAATGCACCCTTCGCCCCGGCTGGTGCTAATGCACCGACGATCGATGGTGCACCGGAGCCTCGGTACCCCGTGGACGATGTACATGACATTATGAAAGAATGTGAGCTGCATTATCCAATGGGGAACATTTCCTTGAAGGTGGCGCTCGGCACCGCTTTACCTTGTAAACCTGGAACACTCCACCACAACAAACCCTTTGCAGATGGCTATGCTCGTGTCATGGTGGATGACATAGTCCAAGGGTGTGAGGACCTGGAGATTGACTATGCTACACCTGAAGGGGATCTGAGACTTCGAGATGTCAAGCGCCAAATCGTTTTATGGAAAAAGAAGTACATCAAGTTTCCAGGCGAGGCGCCAAGGCCACCGACCCCGAGGAATCACCCAACAAGTCCACCCCCCTCCGGTGGTGGTGGTCCACCTACACCTCCTTCACGTCGGCCGATGCCGCCCCCCAATCCACCTCCCATGGGTAAGCAGATGCCGCCCCCAGTCCACCTCCGGTGGGTACGCCGCCACCCAGTCCACCTTCGATGAAGAAGCAGAAGCAGGGGTTACGGCGGACAGCAATGGAACCCCCCTCCTGGACTATTAACCCGGAGCCTTATGTACCTAAGACCACAAGGGTACCAATGCCATCACTGAAGCCTCTCCTCCCGAGACCTTGGGAACTTAGTGTCGAGGAAACCGACGTGGACGCGGCTACTCACCATGAGAAATGGAAGGCGGAAGTCAAGTCAAAAAAAATATCCTGAGCCCAAGCCGGTATATAATGAGAAGCAAAAGAAGTGGGCTAAGGATTTTTTGACGACACCGTCCCAAATTCAGCAGAATATGTCAGACGACTATGGACGTGAATTTCATAGGCAAAAATCATTACTGGAAAAAGCCTTGGCGGAGAACAAAGCAGCATGTAAAAAATGCGGGAAACAAGTTTCCCAGCTCGGGGAACAGACAAAACAATCGACCCCCCTGCTCAAAGTGGAAGCCGGTTCTTCCGTTACGATGTCCTTCATAGCCGATATGGATAAGGACATGGAACTATTGGACCCCGCTGTCCTAGCAGCTGCTAGCGCACAGGAAATGACTGTAACGGCGGCCAAAGAAAGAGCGTCCGAGTTTGGTATGACTCTTCGTGCATTGTTAGGCCTTGAGGATGCGCCAATATGTGAGGTAGCATTTACATATAAGCCGAATGGGCCTCTCATCAAGTCTGCACAGGAAGCGAGTCTACCAACACAAATGCGACAGCTGCTACTCTGGTACAAGGATTTCATAAAAAATAAGACCGGCAAAAGAATATATTTATGCGGAAGTTAGAGAGGAGCATCACTTTAAACATTACTATGTACAAGTTCATATGAGTGAATTTTTCCAGTTGTTCAATCTGCGCGAGCTCGACAAATCTCTCCTGAGTTGCTACGTTCTGTAAGTGTGATTTATTTCTATAATTAAATCTCTACCTCATCTCGTTCATTGCCTGCACTATATTGTCCTAACTATATTAATTCTTATCTACGCTATTATGCAGAATGAAGCTTGGAGAATGCAAAAGAAGGAACATCCATGATGTTAGGTTCACTAGCCCACATATTATTAAGGGTTTTCTATTCTCGTGCCCTCAGGTGCTTAGTTGTACTCAGTTCCCCGGCCCCTTAATTCTTCCTCAGTTTTTCCTAAGCCTTTGTGTGAAACCCGCAAGAAGGAGCTCGGACGGAAGGAATCCCGTTTAGTTGAACGTTCCGTGCTGACGTGTGGGGTCGCGTCGTTTGTGCGGCCGCGTCGTGTGGGGCTGGTAGGAAGGGACCGCGTGGGACAGGACGAGACCGTGTTTGGTTGTACATGAGAGCTGGGTTTTGTCTCTCTCGGCCCAAATTGGCATTTTTAAGAGCACATTTTCCCCTCTTTCTCTCTCTGTCTTTTTCACCAAATTAGTATCAAATCTAGAGAAGCTTCTATTTCTGTCTTTCTTCAATTATTTATGCCTTTTGGCCCTCGTTTTTTGCCCAATATGGCAGCAAATCTAGTAGCAAATCTAGAAGCTAGTATATGATAAATTCACAGTAGCATAATCAGAAAACTAAGTATAATACATAAACTGCATATAGCAGCCAATAACGTTGTTATTGTTCATAACAAACTAAGCTGAAAAAACTACAAGACGCACGCGATGTATGGCCAACATGAAGATTAGGATACCCCAGGATGAATGAATTTGTTCTTCATTCCTCATATATTTCTTCGTCGCTCCATTCGTGCATCATCCCAAGGAAATATTCATTGAACTCCTTCCATCTGCAGTGTGCAGCCAATACATCCTCCAAACGGTATGGCCTTTGTTCATTTCTCAGACCGTAGTTTCCTATTCTATCCACACGTAGTGGCCACTCATCCCACTTGATGTCTACGCACGCTTCTATTCCTGTAGACAGTGTTGGGCCTCCAAGAGAAGAGGTTTGTAGAACAGCAGCAAGTTTCCCTTAAGTTGATCACCCAAGGTTTATCGAACTCAGGGAGGAAGAGGTCAAAGATATCCCTCTCAAGCAACTCTGCAATCACGATACAAGAAGTCTCTTTTGTCCCCAACACACCTAATACACTTGTCAGATGTATAGGTGCACTAGTTCGGCGAAGAGATAGTGAAATACAAGTGGTATGAATGAATATGAGTAGTAGTAACGGCGCCAGAAAAGTGCTTGGTTGGCGTGCAGTAAGTAAAGATGCAGCAGAAACGATGTAATAAGCGATGATTGCCATATTTGGAAACAAGGCCTAGGGATCATACTTTCACTAGTGGACACTCTCAACATTGATCACATAATAAAACCACTCTACACTCTCTTGTTGGATGATGAACACCATTAATTGTGTAGGGCTACAAGAGCACCTCAATGCCGGAGTTAACAAGCTCCACAACATTCGATATTCATATTTAAATAACCTTAGAGTGCATGATAGACCAACGCAATTATACCGAGTACTAACATCGCATGCACACTGTCACCATCATACTATGAAAGGAGAAATAGATCACATCAATACCATCATAGTAATAGTTAACTTCATAATCTACAAGAGATCACAATCATAAACTACGCCAAGTACTACATGATGCACACACTCGTCACCGTTACATCATGGAGGAGGAATAGAGTACTTTAATAACATCACTAGAGTAGCACATAGATTAATAGTGATACAAAGCTCATCATATGAATCTCAATCATGTAAGGCAGCTCATGAGATCATTGTATTGAAGTACATAGGAGAGAGATTAACCACATAGCTACCGGTACAGCCTTAGCCTCGATGGAGAACTACTCCCTCCTCATCATGGGAGACAGCAGCGGTGATGAAGATGGCGGTGGTGTCGATGGAGATGCCTTCCGGGGGCACTTCCCCGTCCCGGCGGCGTGCCGGAACAGAGACTCCTGTCCCCCAGATCTTGGCTTCGCGATGGCGGCGGCTCTGGAAGGTTTCTCGTACCGTGGCTTATTCGTTTAGGGTTTTCGCGACGGAGACTTTATATAGGCGGAAGGGCAGCCTCGGAAGGGCCCTAGGGGGCCCACACACTAGGGGGGTGCGTCCCCCCTTGGCCGCGCCGCCACCACGTGTGGGGCCTCCAGGGCTCCCCTCTGGTCCCACTCTGGCTCTCTGGAAGCTTCTGGGAAAAATAAGGTTCTGGGCGTTGATTTCGTCCAATTCCGATAATATTTCCTTACCAGGATTTACGAAACCAAGAACGACGGAAAACGAGGAACGGCACTGCGGCATCTCGTCAATAGGTTAGTTCCGGAAACGCATAAATTCATCATAAAGTGTAAACAAAACATGTAGGTATTGTCATAAAACAAGCATGGAACATAAGAAATTATAGATACGTTGGAGACGTATCGGCATCCCCAAGCTTAGTTCCTACTCATCCTCGAGTAGGTAAACGATAACAAAGATAATTTCGAAGTGACATGCTATCATAATCTTGATCAATACTATTGTAAGCATATGTAATGAATGCAGCGATTCGAAGCAATGGTAAAGACAATGAGTAAACAAGCTGAATCATATAGCAAAGACTTTTCATGAATAGTACTTTCAAGACAAGCATCAATAAGTCATGCATAAGAGTTAAGTCATAAAGCAATAAATTCTTAGTAAAGGCATTGAAGCAACACAAAGGAAGATATAAGTTTCAGCAGTTGCTTTCAACTTGTAACATGTATATCTCATGGATAATTGTCAACACAAAGTAATATAACAAGTGCAATAGGTAGACATGTAAGAATCAATGCACACAGTTGACACAAGTGTTTGCTTCTAGGATAGAAAGAAATGGGTAAACTGACTCAACATAAAAGTAGAAGAATGGCCCTTCGCAGAGGGAAGCATGGATAAAATCATGTGCTAGAGCTTTTCAAGTTTTTAAATCATAAAGAGAGCATAAAAGTAAAGTTTTGAGGGGTGTTTGTTGTTGTCAACGAATGGTAGTGGGCACTCTAACCCCCTTGCCAGGCAGACTTTCAAAGAGCGGCTCCCATGAAGGACGTTATCTCTACCACCAAGGTAGATCATCCCTCTTCTCTTTTGTTTACACATGTACTTTAGTGTAGTTCATTTTTATTTTTGGGTGACACTCCTTCCAACCTTTTCTTTCACAAGACATGGCTAACCGAATCCTCGGGTGCCTTCCAACAATCACATACCATGAAGGAGTGTATATTTATTTTAGTTTTATTTAGAGATGACACTCCTCCCAACCTTTCCTTTCTCAAGCCATGGCTAACCGAATCCTCGGGTGCCTTCCAACATTTCACATACCATGGAGGAGTGTCTATTTGCAAAATTAAGTTGCTTACTGACGAATCAGAGCAAAACATGTGAAGAGAATTATTAATGAAAGTTAATAAATTGGGGCCGGGAACCCCGTTGCCGACTCTTTTTGCAAAATTATTGGATAAGCGGATGAAGCCACTAGTCCATTGGTGAGAGCTGCCCAACAAGATTGAAAGATAAAACACCACATACTTCCTCATGAGCTATAAAACATTGACACAAATAAGAGATAATAAATTTTGAATTGTTTAAAGGTAGCACATTGATGTCTACGCCCCCTCCTTTTCCTGTAGACAGTGTTGGGCCTCCAAGAGGAGAGGTTTGTAGAACAGCAGCAAGTTTTCCCTTAAGTGGATCACCCAAGGTTTATCGAACTCAGGGAGGAAGAGGTCAAAGATATCCCTCTCATGCAACCACTGCAACCACAAAGCAAGAAGTCTCTTGTGTCCCCAACACACCTAATAGGTGTACTAGTTCGACGAAGAGATAGTGAAATACAGGTGGTATGAATAAGTATGAGCAGTAGCAACGGTGCCGAGAAAATAGCTTGCTGGCGTGTAGTTGATGGTGGTAGTATTGCAGCGATAGTAACGCGATAAAACGAGTAAACAAGCAGCGATAGCGATATTTAGGAACAAGGCCTAGGGATTACACTTTCACTAGTGGACACTCTCAACATTGATCACATAACGAGAATAGATAAATGCATACTCTACACTCTTGTTGGATGATGAACACATTGCGTAGGATTACACGAACCCTCAATGCTGGAGTTAACAAGCTCCACAATTCAATGTTCATATTTAAATAACCTTAGAGTGCATGAAAGATCAATTCGACTAAACCAAGTACTAACATAGCATGCACACTTTGTCACCTTCATGCTTATGTAGGAGGAATAGTACACATCAATACTATCATAGCAATAGTTAACTTCATAATCTACAAGAGATCATAATCATAGCATAAACCAAGTACTAACACGGATGCACACACTGTCACCATTACACCGTGTAGGAGGAATAAAACTACTTTAATAACATTGCTAGAGTAGCACATAGATAAATTATGATACAAAATACATTGCAATCATAAAGAGATATAAATAAGCACCTCACTATGCCATTCATAACAGTGAATAAGTATTCTGTGAAATATAGCCTAAGAGACCCACACGGTGCACACACTGTCACCTTTACACACGTGGGACAAGGAGTCTCCGTAGATCACATAAGTAAAATTCACTTGACTAGCGTAATGACATCTAGTTTACAAGCATCATCATATGAATCTCAATCATGTAAGGCAGCTCATGAGATTATTGTATTGAAGTACATAGGAGAGAGATGAACCACATAGCTACCGGTACAGCCCCGAGCCTCGATGGAGAACTACTCCCTCCTCATGGGAGACAACGGCGTTGATGAAGATGGCGGTGGTGATCGATGGAGAAGCCTTCGGGGGCACTTCCCCGTTCCGGCGGCGTGCGGAACGAGAGACTCCTGTCCCCGGATCTTGGCTTCGCGATGGCGGCGGCTCTGGAAGGTTTCCGTTGGTTTCGTCGAACTTCTCGGGGTTTTCGCGACGGAGGCTTTAAATAGGCGGAAGGGCAAGGTCGGTGGACTTACGGGGGCCCACACTATAGGGGCGCGGGCCCCCTTGGTCGCGCCGGCCTAGGGTTTGGTGGCCCGTGCCCCCTCTCCGGCGGTTCTCGTGTGTTACGGATGCTTCGGGCAAAATAGGAACACTGGGCGTTGATTTCGTCCGATTCGAGAATATTTCGTTACTAGGATTTCGAAACCAAAAACAGCGGAAAACGAGAGCGGCACTTCGGCATCTTGTTAATAAGTTAGTTCCGAGAAAATGCACGAATATGACATAAAGTGTGCATAAAACATGTAGATAACATCAATAATGTGGCATGGAACATAAGAAACTATCGATACGTCGGAGGCGTATCAGCATCCCCAAGCTTAGTTACTGCTCGTCCCGAGCAGGTAAAGCGATAACACAGATAATTTACGGAGTGACATGCCATCATAACCTTGATCATACTATTTGTAAAGCATATGTAATGAATGCAGCGATCAAAACAATGTATATGACATGAGTAAACAAGTGAATCATATAGCAAAGACTTTTCATGAATAGTACTTCAAGACAAGCATCAATAAGTCTTGCATAAGAGTTAACTCATAAAACAATAATTCAAAGTAAAGGCATTGAAGCAACACAAAGGAAGATGAAGTTTCAGCGGTTGCTTTCAACTTATAACATGTATATCTCATGGATAGTTGTCAATGCAAAGCAATATAACAAATGCAATAAGCAAATATGTAAGAATCAATGCACAGTTCACACAAGTGTTTGCTTCTTGGGGTGGAGAGAAATAGGTGAACTGACTCAACATAAAAGTAAAAAGAATGGTCCTTCAAAGAGGAAAGCATCGATTGCTATATTTGTGCTAGAGCTTTTATTTTGAAAACATGAAACAATTTTGTCAACGGTAGTAATAAAGCATATGAGTTATGTAAATTATATCTTACAAGTTGCAAGCCTCATGCATAGTATACTAATAGTGCCCGCACCTTGTCCTAATTAGCTTGGACTACCGGATCATCGCAATGCACATGTTTTAACCAAGTGTCACAAAGGGGTACCTCTATGCCGCCTGTACAAAGGTCTAAGGAGAAAGCTCGCATTGGATTTCTCGCTATTGATTATTCTCAACTTAGACATCCATACCGGGACAACATAGACAACGAGATAATGGACTCCTCTTTTATGCATAAGCATGTAACAACAATTAATAATTTTCTCATATGAGATTGAGGATATATGTCCAAAACTGAAACTTCTACCATGGATCATGGCTTTAGTTAGCGGCCCAATGTTCTTCTCTAACAATATGCATGCTCCAACCATTAAGGTGGTAGATCGCTCTTACTTCAGACAAGACGAACATGCATAGCAACTCACATGAAATTCAACAAAGAGTAGTTGATGGCGTCCCCAGAAACATGGTTATCGCACAACAAGCAACTTAATAAGAGATAAAGTGCATAAGTACATATTCAATACCACAATAGTTTTTAAGCTATTTGTCCCATGAGCTATATATTGTAAAGGTGAAGAATGGAAATTTAAAGGTAGCACTCAAGCAATTTACTTTGGAATGGCGGAGAAATACCATGTAGTAGGTAGGTATGGTGGACACAAATGGCATAGTGGTTGGCTCAAGTATTTTGGATGCATGAGAAGTATTCCCTCTCGATACAAGGTTTAGGCTAGCAAGGCTTATTTGAAACAAACACAAGGATGAACCGGTGCAGCAAAACTCACATAAAAGACATATTATAAACATTATAAGACTCTACACCGTCTTCCTTGTTGTTCAAACTCAATACTAGAAATTATCTAGACCTTAGAGAGACCAAATATGCAAACCAAATTTAGCATGCTCTATGTATTTCTTCATTAATGGGTGCAAAGCATATGATGCAAGAGCTTAAACATGAGCACAACAATTGCCAAGTATCACATTACCCAAGACATTATAGCAATTACTACATGTATCATTTTCCAATTCCAACCATATAACAATTTAACGAAGAGGAAACTTCTCCATGAATATTATGAGCTAAGAACACATGTGTTCATACGAACCAGCGGAGCGTGTCTCTCTCCCACACAAGCATGATGTAATCCAATTTATTCAAACACAAACAAAAACAAAAGCACACGAGACGCTCCAAGTAAAGCACATAAGATGTGACCGAATAAAAATATAGTTTCGGGGAGGAACACGATAATGTTGTCGATGAAGAAGGGGATGCCTTGGGCATCCCCAAGCTTATATGCTTGAGTCTTCTTGAAATATGCAGGGATGAACCACCGGGGCATCCCCAAGCTTAGACTCTTCACTCTTCTTGATCATAGTATATCATCCTCCTCTCTTGACCCTTGAAAACTTCCTCCACACCAAACTCGAAACAAACTCATTAGAGGGTTAGTGCATAATAAAAAACTCACATGTTCAGAGGTGACACAATCATTCTTAACACTTCGGACATTGCCCAAAGCTACTTGGAAGGTAATGGAACAAAGAAATCCACCCAACACAGCGAAAGAAGCAATGCGAAATAAAAGGCGAGAATCTGTCAAAACAGAACAGTCCGTAAAGACGAATTTTAAAATGGCACCAGACTTGCTCAGATAAAAATGCTCAAATTGAATGAAAGTTGCGTACATATCTGAGGATCACTCACGTAAATTGGCATAATTTTCTGAGTTACCTACAGAGAATTAGGCCCAGATTCGTGACGACAAGAAAACAGTTTCTGTGCAGTAATCCAAATCTAGTATTGACTTTACTATCAAAGACTTTACTTGGCACAACAAAACACAAAACTAAGATAAGGAGAGGTTGCTACAGTAGTAAAAAACTTCCAAGACACAAATATAAAATAAAGTACTGTAGCAAAATAAACACATGGGTTATCTCCCAAGAAGTTCTTTCTTTATAGCCATTAAGATGGGCTCGGCGGTTTTAATGATGCACTCGCAAGAAATAGTATGTGAAGCAAAAGAGAGCATCAAGAGGCAAATTCAAAACACATTTAAGTCTAACATGCTTCCTATGCATAAGGAATCTTGTAAATAAACAAGTTCATGAATAGCAAAGTAACAAGCATAGGAAGATAGAACAAGTGTAGCTTCAAAAATTTCAGCACATAGAGAGGTGTTTTAGTAACATGAAAATTTCTACAACCATATTTTCCTCTCTCATAATAACTTTCAGTAGTATCATGAGCAAACTCAACAATATAACTATCACATAAAGCATTCTTATCATGAGTCTCATGCATAAAATTATTACTACTCCCAACATAAGCATAATCAATTTTATTAGTTGTAGTGGGAGCAAATTCAACAAAGTAGCTATCATATATAGGAGGTATATTGTAATCATAATCAAATTTATCCTCCATAACAGGTGGTACCAAAAGACTACTATCATTATAATCATCATAAATAGGAGGTAAAGTATCATCAAAGTAAATTTTCTCCTCAATGCTTGCGGGACTAAAAAGATCATGCTCATCAAAACCAGCTTCCCCAAGCTTAGAATTTTCCATATCATTAGCAACAATGGTGTTCAAAGTATTCATGCTAACATGTTCCATGGGTTTTTTAATTTTCGCATCAAACAATCCATGTTTTAAATCAGGAAATAGAATAAGAAGATCATTCTTCTCCATTATGCCAAACTAGTGTAAACAAGAAACAAAAAGATGCAATTGCAGGATCTAAAGGAAATAGCTTTGAGTACTTACGGTGCCGGAAAATAGCTTAGTAGCCAAGATCCGGAGTGTGAGTACCTTTTACCTTTCCTCCCCGGCAACGGCGCCAGAAAATAGCTTGATGTCTACGCCCCTCCTTTTCCTGTAGACAGTGTTGGGCCTCCAAGAGCAGAGGTTTGTAGAACGGCGGCAAGTTTTCCCTTAAGTGGATCACCCAAGGTTTATCGAACTCGGGGAGGAAGAGGTCAAAGATATCCCTCTCATGCAACCACTGCAACCACAAAGCAAGAAGTCTCTTGTGTCCCCAACACACCTAATAGGTGTACTAGTTCGGCGAAGAGATAGTGAAATACGGGTGGTATGAATAAGTATGAGCAGTACCAACGGTGCCGGAAAAGTAGCTTGCTCGGCGTGTAGTTGATGGTGGTAGTATTGCAGCGAGTAGTAACGCGATAAAACGGTAAACAAGCGAGCGATAGCGATATTTAGGAACAAGGCCTAGGGATTACACTTTCACTAGTGGACACTCTCAACATTGATCACATAACGAGAATAGATAAATGCATACTCTACACTCTTGTTGGATGATGAACACATTGCGTAGGATTACACGAACCCTCAATGCCGGAGTTAACAAGCTCCACAATTCAATGTTCATATTTAAATAACCTTAGAGTGCATGAAAGATCAATTCGACTAAACCAAGTACTAACATAGCATGCACACTTGTCACCTTCATGCTTATGTAGGAGGAATAGATACACATCAATACTATCATAGCAATAGTTAACTTCATAATCTACAAGAGATCATAATCATAGCATAAACCAAGTACTAACACGGATGCACACACTTGTCACCATTACACCGTGTAGGAGGAATAAAACTACTTTAATAACATTGCTAGAGTAGCACATAGATAAATTGTGATACAAAATACATTGCAATCATAAAGAGATATAAATAAGCACCTCACTATGCCATTCATAACGGTGAATAAGTATTCGTGAAATATAGCCTAAGAGACCCACACGGTGCACACACTTGTCACCTTTACACACGTGGGACAAGGAGTCTCCGGAGATCACATAAGTAAAATTCACTTGACTAGCATAATGACATCTAGATTACAAGCATCATCATATGAATCTCAATCATGTAAGGCAGCTCATGAGATTATTGTGTTGAAGTACATAGGAGAGAGATGAACCACATAGCTGCCGGTACAGCCCCGAGCCTCGATGGAGAACTACTCCCTCCTCATGGGAGACAGCAGCGTTGATGAAGATGGCGGTGGTGATGATGGAGAAGCCTTCCGGGGGCACTTCCCCGTTCCGGTGGCGTGCCGGAACAGAGACTCCTGTCCCCCAGATCTTGGCTTCGCGATGGCGGCGGCTCTGGAAGGTTTCTGTGGGTTTCGTCGAACTTCTCAGGGTTTTCGCGACGGAGGCTTTAAATAGGCGGAAGGGCAAGGTCGGTGGACTTCTGGGGGGCCCACACTATAGGGGGCGCGGGCCCCCCCTTGGTCGCGCCGGCCTAGGGTTTGGTGGCCCCGTGCCCCCTCTCTGGCGGTTCTCGTGTGTTCTGGATGCTTCCGGGCAAAATAGGAACCTGGGCGTTGATTTCGTCCGATTCCGAGAATATTTCGTTACTAGGATTTACGAAACCAAAAACAGCGAAAACGAGAGCTGGCACTTCGGCATCTTGTTAATAAGTTAGTTCCAGAAAATGCACGAATATGACATAAAGTGTGCATAAAACATGTAGATAACATCAATAATGTGGCATGGAACATAAGAAATTATCGATACGTCGGAGATGTATCACACATGAAGTATTTACTTTGGAATGGCGGAAAATACCATGTAGTAGGTAGGTATGGTGGACACAAATGGCATAGTTTTTGGCTCAAGGATTTTGGATGCACGAGAAGTATTCCCTCTCAATACAAGGCTTAGGCTAGCAAGGTTGTTTGAAGCAAACTCAAGTATGAACCGGTACAGCAAAACTTAAATAAGAACATATTGCAAGCATTATAAGACTCTACACTGTCTTCCTGCTTGTTGTTCAAACCCTCACCAGAAAATATCTAGATTTAGAGAGACAAATCATGCAAACCAAATTTTAACAAGCTCTACGGTATTTCTTCACTAATAGGTGCAAAGTACATGATGCAAGAGCTTAAACATGAGCACAACAATTGCCAAGTATCAAATTATTCAAGACATTGTACTAATTACCACATGTAGCATTTTCTGTTTCCAACCATATAACAATTAACGAAGCAGTTTCAACCTTCTCCGTGAACATTAAGAATAAAGCTAAGAACATATGTGTTCATATGCAACAGCGGAGCGTGTCTCTCTCCCACACAATGAATGCTAGGATCCAATTTTATTCAAACAAAACAAAAACAAGAACATAAAGACGCTCCAAGTAAAGCACATAAGATGTAACGGAATAAAAATATAGTTTCACTAGAGGTGACCTGATAATGTTGTCGATGAAGAAGGGGATGCCCAAGGCATCCCCAAGCTTAGATGCTTGAGTCTTCTTGAAATATGCAGGGATGAACCACGGGGGCATCCCCAAGCTTAGAGCTTTCACTCTCCTTGATCATATTGTATCATCCTCCTCTCTTGATCCTTGAAAACTTCATCCACACCAAACTCGAAACAAACTCATTAGAGGGTTAGTGCATAATCAAAAATTCACATGTTCAGAGGTGAAATAATCATTCTTAACACTTCTGGACATTGCACAAAGCTACTGAAAGTTAATGGAACAAAGAAATCCATCAAGCATAGCAAAACAGGCAATACGAAATAAAAGGCAGAATCTGTCAAAACAGAACAGTCCGTAAATACGAATTTTTCTGGGGCACCAGACTTGCTCAAATGACAAAACTCAAAACTAATGAAAGTTGCGTACATATCTGAGGATCACACACGTAAACTGGCATATTTTCCTGAGTTACCTACAGATGTGGCGACTCAATTTCGTGACAGCAAGAAAACTGTTTCTGCGCAGTAATCCAAATCTAATATCAACCTTCTATTAGAGACTTCGCTTGGCACAACAATGCAATAAAATAAAGATAAGGAGAGGTTGCTACAGTAGTAACAACTTCCAAGACTCAAATATAAAAAAAATTGCTGTAGTAAAATAAAAACATGGGTTATCTCCCAAGAAGTGCTTTCTTTATAGCCATTAAGATGGGCTCAGTAATTTTAATGATGCACTCCCAAGAAATAAGAGTTGAAGCAAAAGAGAGCATCAAGAAGCAAATAAGAAACACTTTTAAGTCTAACCCACTTCCTATGAAAAGGAATCTTGTACACAAATAAATTCATGAAGAACAAAGTGACAAGCATAGGAAGATAATACACAAGTAACCTCAAAATTTTCAGCATATAGAGAGGTGTTTTAGTAACATGAAAATTTCTACAACCATATTTTCCTCTTTCATAAAGATTTTCAGTAGCATCATGAACAAACTCAACAATATAACTATCAAATGAAACATTCTTATCATGAGTCTCATGCATAAAAGTATCATTACTCTCCACATAAGCATAATCAATTTTATTAGTAATAGTGGGAGCAAATTCAACAAAGTAGCTATCATTATTATTCTCATCATCAAATATAGGAGGCATAGTATAATCATAATAAACTTTATCCTCCATAGTGGGTGGCTCCAAAATACCACTATCATTATAATCATCATAAATAGGAGGCAAAGTATCATCAAAGTAAATTTTCTCCTCCATGTTTGGGGGACTAAAAATATCATGCTCATCAAAACCAGCTTCCCCAAGCTTAGAATTTTCCATAGCATTAGCAACAATGGTGTTCAAAGCATTCATACTAATAACATTGCTATTTTGCAAACAAAGTTCCATGGGTTTTTTTAATTTTCTCTTCAAACACCTCATGTCCTAACTGAAGATAAATTTCATAAAGATCTCTAATTTTTTTGTTGTTTTCCATTAAGCCTAACTAGTGAAAATAAAAACAAGAAACAAAAAGATGCAATTATAGGATCTAAAGGAAATAGCTTCGAGCACTTACAACGGTACCAGAAAAGTACTTAGTTGCCTGGGACCAGAGTGTGAGTGCCTTTTACCTTTCCTCCCCGGCAACGGCGCCAGAAAATAGCTTGATGTCTACGCACGCTTCTATTCCTGTAGACAGTGTTGGGCCTCCAAGAGCAGAGGTTTGTAGAATAGCAGCAAGTTTCCCTTAAGTGGATCACCCAAGGTTTATCGAACTCAGGGAGGAAGAGGTCAAAGATATCCCTCTCAAGCAACCCTGCAATCACGATACAAGAAGTGTCTTGTGTCCCCAACACACCTAATACACTTGTCAGATGTATAGGTGCACTAGTTCGGCGAAGAGATAGTGAAATACAAGTGATATGAATGAATATGAGCAGTAGTAACGGCGCCAGAAAAGTGCTTGGTTGGCGTGCAGTAAGTAAAGATGCAGCAGAACAGTAATAAGCGATGATTGCAGTATTTGGAAACAAGGCCTAGGGATCATACTTTCACTAGTGGACACTCTCAACATTGATCACATAATGAAACCACTCTACACTCTCTTGTTGGATGATGAACACCATTAATTGTGTAGGGCTACAAGAGCACCTCAATGCCGGAGTTAACAAGCTCCACAACATTCAATATTCATATTTAAATAACCTTAGAGTGCATGATAGACCAACACAATTATACCGAGTACTAACATAGCATGCACACTGTCACCATCATACTATGAAAGGAGGAATAGATCACATCAATACCATCATAGTAATAGTTAACTTCATAATCTACAAGAGATCACAATCATAAACTACGCCAAGTACTACATGATGCACACACTCGTCACCGTTACATCATGGAGGAGGAATAGAGTACTTTAATAACATCACTAGAGTAGCACATAGATTAATAGTGATACAAAGCTTATCATATGAATCTCAATCATGTAAGGCAGCTCATGAGATCATTGTATTGAAGTACATAGGAGAGAGATTAACCACATAGCTACCGGTACAGCCCTTAGCCTCGATGGAGAACTACTCCCTCCTCATCACGGGAGACAGCAGCGGTGATGAAGATGGCGGTGGTGTCGATGGACATGCCTTCCGGAGGCACTTCCCCATCCCGGCGGCGTGCCGGAACAGAGACTCCTGTCCCCCAGATCTTGGCTTCGCGATGGCGGCGGCTCTGGAAGGTTTCTCGTACCGTGGCTTATTCGTTTAGGGTTTTCGCGACGGAGACTTTATATAAGCGAAAGGGCAGCCTCGGAAGGGCCCTGGGGGGCCCACACACTAGGGGGGCGCGGCCCCCCTTGGCCGCGCCGCCACCACGTGTGGGGCCTCCAGGGCTCCCCTCTGGTCCCACTCTGGCTCTCTGGAAGCTTCCGGGAAAAATAAGGTTCTGGGCGTTGATTTCGTCCAATTCCGATAATATTTCCTTACCAGGATTTCTGAATCCAAGAACAGCAAAAAACAGGAACTGGCACTGCGGCATCTCGTCAATAGGTTAGTTCCGGAAAACGCATAAATTCATCATAAAGTGTAAACAAAACATGTAGGTATTGTCATAAAACAAGCATGGAACATAAGAAATTATAGATACGTTGGAGACGTATCAGCATCCCCAAGCTTAGTTCCTACTCATCCTCGAGTAGGTAAACGATAACAAAGATAATTTCTGAAGTGACATGCTATCATAATCTTGATCAATACTATTGTAAGCATATGTAATGAATGCAGCGATTCGAAGCAATGGTAAAGACAATGAGTAAACAACTGAATCATATAGCAAAGACTTTTCATGAATAGTACTTTCAAGACAAGCATCAATAAGTCATGCATAAGAGTTAAGTCATAAAGCAATAAATTCTTAGTAAAGGCATTGAAGCAACACAAAGGAAGATATAAGTTTCAGCAGTTGCTTTCAACTTGTAACATGTATATCTCATGGATAATTGTCAACACAAAGTAATATAACAAGTGCAATAGGTAGACATGTAAGAATCAATGCACACAGTTGACACAAGTGTTTTCTTCTAAGATAGAAAGAAATGGGTAAACTGACTCAACATAAAAGTAGAAGAATGGCCCTTCGCAGAGGGAAGCATGGATAAAATCATGTGCTAGAGCTTTTCAAGTTTTGAAATCATAAAGAGAGCATAAAAGTAAAGTTTTGAGGGGTGTTTTTTGTTGTCAACGAATGGTAGTGGGCACTCTAACCCCCTTGCCAGGCAGACTTTCAAAGAGCGGCTCCCATGAAGGACATTATCTCTACCACCAAGGTAGATCATCCCTCTTCTCTTTTGTTTACACATGTACTTTAGTGTAGTTCATTTTTATTTTTGGGTGACACTCCTTCCAACCTTTTCTTTCACAAGCCATGGCTAACCGAATCCTCGGGTGCCTTCCAACAATCACATACCATGAAGGAGTGTCTATTTATTTTAGTTTTATTTAGAGATGACACTCCTCCCAACCTTTGCTTTCTCAAGCCATGGCTAACCGAATCCTCGGGTCCCTTCCAACATTTCACATACCATGGAGGAGTGTCTATTTGCAAAATTAAGTTGCTTACTGACGAATCAGAGCAAAACATGTGAAGGAAATTATTAATGAAAGTTAATTAATTGGTTGCGAATCCGGGACTAATGCCCGTTATCAACCGGGACTAATGCCCCTTTTTCTACTAGTCGGTGAAAGAATTCACCATCGTCTTCCTGATCATTGTGATCGTCAAGATCTTACGGTTCTAAATCTAGTATGATCAGATGCATGTAACATGCAATGGCATGGTACTCTTACCCTATTCAAACAATGATAAGAGCATGAGACTATGATGTGTACAACCAAATAACCATAAGGTGGATGGGAAGAGCTAAAATAGGCTACACGCAGCCAACCAAATGAGTTAGCCTTTGTTGCCTAACGGGTGCGCAAAATCGCATCATGCACAACCAAACAATACATCACTCCCCACCCGTGGTTCGTTCCAAACGGGCTAAAGACCCTGGTGCCTGCCCAAGCGAGCCTCAAAATGAGGCGCCCGTAAATATTTTGGATGCTGCGTCAAGCTGCCGCTGCTCCATGATGCCTAGTCTACTTAGGCAAGTATGATGTATGCATACATTTAGCTTGGCTCCGAACAGCAGGCCGACTTTCCTTCAGGTCTCCAAATGCAACCTTAGGTAGCTTGTGTTTACACTTCACCGCAAGAACAAAACGAATTTGCTAAACCAAAACCAATTGAATGTGTGCAAGTGTACCTATGTCCCCTTGGAATCTTTCCCCTCACACATGCACCTTGCTTAACTTAATCTGACACAGTGTACTACTACTAGCTCGTAGCAGTACTTAATTAACAAATCATTTGATCGATCGCCTACTATATAACGATCCTTCCGCTTCTCTTCGCTCTATTAACAACATCTCGATTCATCGACCGCCAGAGATCCCAAAGAAACTGTTGGAATCTAGCTCGTCGGCGCGATGATCACCTGGAAGGACATCTACGACGTGCTGGCGGCGGTGGTGCCGCTGTACGTGGCCATGTTCATGGCGTACGGGTCGGTCCGGTGGTGGGGCATCTTCACGCCCGACCAATGCTCCGGCATCAACCGCTTCGTGGCCGTCTTCGCCGTGCCGCTCCTCTCCTTCCACTTCATCTCCACCAACGACCCCTACGCTATGGACTACCGCTTCCTCGCCGCCGACTCACTCCAGAAGCTCGTCATCCTCGCCGCGCTCGCCGTGTGGCACAACCTGCTCTCCCGCTACCGCTGCCACCGCGGCGGCGTCGTCGGCGCCGGGGACGAGGCCGCGTCGCTTGACTGGACCATCACGCTCTTCTCCCTCGCCACGCTGCCCAACACGCTCGTCATGGGTATCCCGCTCCTCCGCGCCATGTACGGCGACTTTTCCGGGTCGCTCATGGTGCAGATCGTGGTGCTGCAGAGCGTCATCTGGTACACGCTCATGCTCTTCCTCTTCGAGTACCGCGGCGCCAAGGCGCTCATCTCCGAGCAGTTCCCGCCGGACGTCGGCGCCAGCATCGCCTCCTTCCGGGTCGACTCCGACGTGGTCTCGCTCAACGGGCGCGAGGCCCTGCAGGCCGACGCCGAGGTCGGGCGCGACGGCCGTGTTCACGTCGTCATCCGGCGGTCGGCGTCCGGGTCTACCACGGGCGGCCATGGCGCCGGGCGTTCCGGGATTTACCGTGGTGCGTCCAACGCGATGACGCCACGAGCGTCCAACTTAACGGGCGTGGAGATCTACTCGCTGCAAACGTCGCGGGAGCCCACCCCGAGGCAATCTAGCTTCAACCAGTCGGACTTCTACTCCATGTTCAACGGGAGCAAGCTGGCCAGTCCAAAGGGGCAACCCGGTGTCGTCGGCGGTGGTGGTGCACGCGGGCAAGGGCTCGACGAGCAGGTGGCCAATAAGTTCAAGGGAGGCGAGGCTGCAGCACCGGCGTACCCCGCGCCTAACCCTGGCATGATGATGCCGGCGCCACGGTACGTGTCCGGCTTATGATCTTGCTGTGTTGGATGGAAAACTCAAGGCTCAATTCCTGACGATTAGCAAGCACATCAATCGAAATTTGCAATGGTCAATGGCTAGATCACATGCATGCCTTTAGTTTGAGCTTGAACTTTTTGTGTTGAATCTTGAATTGATTTTTGATTGGAATAATACAGGAAGAAAGAGCTTGGGGGTTCGAACTCCAACTCGAACAAGGAGTTGCACATGTTCGTGTGGAGTTCCAGCGCGTCGCCCGTGTCCGAGGCCAACCTCCGCAACGCTGTCAACCATGCCGCCTCTACCGACTTCGCCGCCGCGCCGGCAGCAGCAGCCACGCCACGCGACGGCGCCACTCCCAGAGGTACGTTCGTAACAAACAAGCGTGGTTCCTCCGTCCGAATCAAATTAATAAGTTGCCAGCATATGTGATTTTGCTTGAGTTCTTTTGGCACACTGTGTAAGTAAAGTAACCATTTATGCGCACACGTCCGTCAGGTTTAAGCGGCACCGTGACGCCGGTGATCAAGAAAGACGCCAGCAACGGCGACGTGGGGGTGGAGATCGAGGACGGCATGATGAAAAGCCCGGCGACCGGGCTCGGCGTTAAGTTCCCGGTATCGGGATCCCCATATGTGGCGCCGAGGAAGAAGGGCGCGGACATGCCCGGGCTGGAGGAGGCGGCGCACCCTATGCCGCCGGCGAGCGTGATGACGCGGCTCATCCTGATCATGGTGTGGCGGAAGCTCATCCGCAACCCCAACACCTACTCCAGCCTCATCGGCCTCGTCTGGTCACTCGTCTCATTCAGGTTCACATCTCACACTTGCATAACTTTTTTTTTTTGCATAACTGTACACATGCATATATGCATTGCATCATACGTTATGCATGCATCACAAGTTCTTTCGTGGATTAATTCAGTTAATCAGCTAAACTGGATCCTAGTGTAGATTGACATGGCTCTATCTTCATTATACTCTACTGGTTAGATTGCTTATGATTGTCCCATGCATGTGAGAGCACATGATTATCACGTCGGTCTAGGATCTGGTCCAGCACATGCATGCAGATGCAGGTCTTATGCAAGACCTGACCTGGAGTCCTGTAGCAGACCAAATCTACAAAATCGACTCCATTCAGATGCCGTGTTAATTTGTCTCCATTCATAGATTCCAGATCGGTAGTACATATATTGTGTGCTCTCATCTACGGCTGATGCACGACACATCGTCGTGTACACTGTACAATGATGTGCATCGATCGATCATTGCTGTACTATTTATTATACACGAGATCGGTGGAACATCTGGAGGAAACTTCAGAGGAAACACACAAGGCATTTTTAGGAGAAAGGCGGCACATGCACGATACAAAGATCTACAGTATATATTAACCCAAATTTCCTTGAAATATTACAGGTGGAATATTCAGATGCCTACAATAATCAAAGGTTCCATATCTATCCTGTCTGATGCAGGTCTAGGGATGGCTATGTTCAGCTTAGGTACAGCGTTGACATTTTGTTGTTTATTATCACAAATCTGTACCTCCATCTTGGTCTCTTGCCCCAAGAACTCCTAACGGTAACTTATGCAATTAATCCAGGTCTCTTCATGGCTCTGCAACCGAAGATTATCTCGTGTGGCAAGTCTGTCGCCACATTTGCCATGGCGGTGAGGTTCTTGACGGGTCCGGCGGTGATCGCTGCGACCTCCATAGCCGTTGGGCTCCGGGGAGTGCTCCTACATGTTGCCATTGTTCAGGTTAGTAAGGGAATAAAATATAAATTGTACAATATATAAATCAAATTTTATCTGCGAACGAGCATACCCAAATATAATTTGTAGATACTAGTGATTCAGATAAGTGGGAAATATATTGTGACGAGGAACTTACTTTTTATTATGTGATTGATCGACAGGCAGCACTTCCACAAGGAATTGTTCCATTTGTGTTTGCCAAGGAGTACAATTGCCACCCTCAAATACTTAGCACAGCGTAAGCCAGACAATGCATCCTCAATCTTTGCCAATATCCGAGCATACAAAACTTTTCTTCCTTTACTCATTTTGCATGTATGTTTTCAGGGTTATTTTTGGTATGCTCGTCGCGCTCCCGATCACGATACTCTACTATGTTCTTCTTGGGATATAGAGTGACAATATTGAAGAACTAAGGCTGCATATTAATTTCTAGTGAAAGGTAGAGTTCTAGAGAGAAATGCCAAATGAATATGTGAGCTGTCTTGAATATCTGAAGATACACGAGATCTAGCAGAAGGATAGAGAAAGCTAGCTTAGTAGGACCCTACACAGGAATGCAAAGGAGAAACAAAAATATATCCTTGATTCCATTTTTTTCTACTGTTTTAGATCTAAAGTAAAGGCTGGGGCTTTGAGTATGAAGAGTTCAACCCTTAAACCGACAATTTGCTGCTAAACTAAGATTCCACTAGTTGATTCTTCTGTTCAGTAACACATGATCTTCACAATATTTGCCTGATTTATGCAAAGGTAAATGTAACTTGCATCTTACATCGGATAAACTAATACATGACGGTTCCCACATTGCATGACAACATAACTGATCACTCTGATGCTTTGGGGGAAGAGTTAAGATGATTCAGTGCACTGCCTGCCTGGACAGATCTCTGAACTCTGAAGTCTTCTTCAGATGAACTGTGAATTACTGCATCTAAAGTAGGAAAAATCGGCTAGTTTACAGCAACTTTAATTTATTGATGTGTAAAGGTATCGTATAGCTTGTATTGATGATTCCAAGGCAATGCATCCATGGATGCGATCGAAGTTGACCGGGCGAACTCGCTGGACTTGGACTTTCTGGGCACCCACCCGGAGGACCTTTCCGAGCAGGAGGATGCGTTCACCGAGGAGATCTGGGAGGTGATTAGGCGCTGATGTCTACGGGTGCTTCTATTCTTGTAGACAGTGTTGGGCCTCCAAGAGCAGAGGTTTGTAGAACAGCAGCAAGTTTCCCTTAAGTGGATCACCCAAGGTTTATCGAACTCAGGGAGGAAGAGGTCAAAGATATCCCTCTCAAGCAACCCCGCAATCACGATACAAGAAGTCTCTTGTGTCCCCAACACACCTAATACACTTGTCGGATGTATAGGTGCACTAGTTCGGCGAAGAGATAGTGAAATACAAGTGGTATGAATGAATATGAGCAGTAGTAACGGCGCCGTAAAAGTGCTTGCTGGCGTGCGGTTGATGGTAGTAATATTGCAGGAAGTAAAGATGCAGTAAAACAGTAAACAAGCGATGATTGCAGTATTTGGAAACAAGGCCTAGGGATCATACTTTCACTAGTGGACACTCTCAACATTGATCACATAAACAAATAAGTTCTCTTCCTTGGTGCTACATATACTCTTGTTTGATAATGAACACCATTCGTTGTGTAGGGCTACAAGAGCTCCCTCAAGCCGGAGTTAACAAGCTCCACAACATTCGACATTCATATTTAAGTAACCTTAGAGCATAATAGATCTTTGCAATTTAAACCGAGTACTAACATAGCATACACACTGTCACCTTTACACTATGAAGGGGGAATAAATCACATCAATACTATCATAGTAATAATTAACTCCATAACCTACAAGAGATTATGATCATAACCTACGCCAAGTACTACACGATGCACACACTCGTCACCATTACACCGTGAAGGAGGAATAGACTACTTTAATAACATCACAAGAGTAGCACATAGACTAATAGTGATACAAAACTCATATGAATCTCAATCATGTAAGGCAGCTCATGAGATCATTGTATTGAACTACATAGGAGAGAGATTAACCACATAGCTACCGGTACAGCCCTTAGCCTCGAGGGAGAACTACTCCCTCCTCATGGGAGACAGCAGCGGTGATGAAGATGGCGGTGGTGTTGATGGAGAAGCCTTCCGGGGGCACTTCCCCGTCCCGGCGGCGTGCCGGAACAGACTCCTGTCCCCGCATCTTGGCTTCGCGATGGCGGCGGCTCTGGAAGGTTTCTCGTACCGTGGCTTTTTCGTATCGAAGATTTAGGTCAGGTACCTTTATATAGGCGAAGAGGCGGAGTCGGAGGGGGTACGGAGCCACCACACAATAGGGGGGCGCGGCCAGGGCCTGGGCCGCGCCGGCCACACGTGTGGGGCCACCAGGGCTCCCCTCTGGTGCCTCTCGATTGTTCAGGAAAACACATCAAAACGATATAAAGTGTGAACAAAACATGTAGGTATTATCATAAAACTAGCATGTGACATAAGAAATTATAGATACGTTGGAGACGTATCAAGCATCCCCAAGCTTAGTTCCTACTCGCCCTCGAGTAGGTAAACGATAACAATGATAATTTCTTAAGTGACATGCTACCAACATAATCTTGATCAACATTATTGTAAAGCATATGAGATGAATGCAGCGATTCAAAGCAATGATGAAGATAATGAGTAAACAATTGAATCATATAGCAAAGACTTTTCATGAATAATACTTTCAAGACAAGCATCAATAAGACTTGCATAACAGTTAACTCATAAAGCAATAAATTCTTCAGTAAAAGGCATTGAAGCAACACAAAGGATGATTAAGTTTCAGCAGTTGCTTTCAACTTGTAACATGTATATCTCATGGATAATTTGTCAACATAAAGCAATATAACAAGTGCAATAGGTAGATATGTAAGAATCAATGCACACATTTGACACAAGTGTTTGCTTCTAAGATGGAAAGAAGTGGGTAAACTGACTCAACATAAAGTAGAAGATAGGCCCTTCGTAGAGGGAAGCAGGGATTAAATCATGTGCTAGAGCACTAGGCCAGACACTAGGCCGGCGCCGCCTGGAGGGGGGCGCCGCCCTAGCGTGTGGCCGCCTCGGCCAGCCTCTGACGCCCCCCTCTGGACTACTTAAGGGTTTCAATCTAAAAACACGAGAAGAGAAGTCGAAGTCACCAAAAACCATCCAGTACGCCGCCACCGTCGCGAAACTCCGTCTCGGGACCAGAAACTCCGTTCTGGCACTCCGCCGGACGGGGAATTGGAGGAGATCATCGCCATCATCACCACCGACGCCTCTCCATCGACCAACCATGTTTCCCCCATCCATGTGTGAGTAATTCCCCCGCTATAGGCTGAAGGGGATGGTAGGGATTGGATGAGATTGGTCATGTAATAGCATAAGATTGTTAGGGCATAGTGCCTAGTGTCCGTAATTGGTACTTTTATGATATTGTTGCAACTTGTTATGCTTAATGCTTGTCACTAGGGCCCGAGTGCCATGATTTCAGATCTGAACATGTTATTGTTTCATGATGATATGCATTGTTTAATGATCTTACCTGCAAGTTGTATACACGTGTTGTTGTCCGGAACCCGAGGCCCCAAAGTGACAGAAATTGGGACAACCGAAGGGGAAGGCGGTGATATGAGGATCACATGTGTTCACGGAGTGTTAATGCTTTGCTCCGGTGCTCTATTAAAAGGAGTACCTTAATTTCCAGTAGATTCCCTAGAGGCCCGGCTGCCACCGGCTGGTATGACAAAAGATGTTGTGCAAGTTTCTCATTGCGAGCACGTACGACTATATATGGAACACATGCCTATTGATTGATTAGTACTTGGATACCGCTTTATTACTATCTGCAAATTCTCTATCTTGACTGTTACATGAGTTTCTCTCATCCATGCAACGCCCGTCATCCATCCCTGTGCCTACAGTATTTTAATCCTGCTGTTTACTATAATCACTACTGGTGTCTTTGTTACTCCGCTGCTGTTATTTTCACTACTGCTACTGCTATAAAACTATTACTACTGATAAACTCTTGCGAGCAAGTCTGTTTCCAGTGTGCAGCTGAATTGACAACTCCGTTGTTAAGGCTTTCAAGTATTCTTTGTCTCCCCTTGTGTCGAATCAATAAATTGGGTTTTACTTCCCTCGAAGACTGTTGCGATCCCCTATACTTGTGGGTCATCAGAGGCATGAACCCACTATCGAGCATGAATACTCCCTCTTGGAGTTACGAGTATCAACTTGGCCAGAGCCTCTACTAGCAACGGAGAGCATGCAAGAACATAAACAACACATATATGATAGATCAATAATCAACTTGACATAATATTCAATATTCATCGGATCCCAACAAACACAACATGTAGCATTACAAATAGACGATCTTGATCATGATAGGCAGCTCACAAGATCTAAACATGATAGCACAAGAGGAGAAGACAACCATCTAGCTACTGCTATGGACCCATAGTCCAAAGATGAACTACTCACGCATCAATCCGGAGGCGGGCATGATGATGTAGAGTCCCCCGGTGATGATTCCCCTCTCCGGCAGGGTGCCGGAGGTGATCTCCTGAATCCCCCGAGATGGGATTGGCGGCGACGGCGTCTCTGGAACTTTTCTCGTATCGTGGCTCTCGGTCCTAGGGTTTTCGCGATGGAGAGATTATATAGGCGAAGGGGCAGAGCCGGGGGACGCTCGAGGGGCCCACCCCATAGGGCGGCGCGCCCAGGGGTGGGACCGCGCCCCCTAGGGTGTGGCCGCCTCGTCGCCCCTTTTCGTCTCCTCTTCGGACTTCTGGAAGGCTCCGTGCAAAATAAGACCGTGGGCTTTTGTTTCGTCCAATTCCGAGAATATTTCCTGTATAGGATTTCTGAAACCAAAAACAGAAGAAAACAGGAACTGGCGCTTCGGCATCTTGTTAATAGGTTAGTGCTGGAAAATGCATAAAAATGATGTAAAGTGTATATAAAACATGTGAGTATTGTCATATAACTAGCATGGAACATAAGAAATTATAGATACGTTTGAGACGTATCAAGCATCCCCAAGCTTAGTTCCTACTCGCCCTCGAGTAGGTAAACGATAACAAGGATAATTTCTGAAGTGACATGCTACTATCATAATCTTGATCAATACTATTGTAAAGCATATGAGATGAATGAAGTGATTCGAAGCAATGGTAAAGATAATGACTAAACAACTGAATCATATAGCAAAGACTTTTCATGAATAGTACTTTCAAGACAAGCATCAATAAGTCTTGCATAAGAGTTAACTCATAAAGCAATAGATTCTTAATAGAAGGTTTTGAAGCAACACAAAGGATGATTAAGTTTCAGCAATTGCTTTCAACTTGTAACATGTATATCTCATGGATAGTTGTCAACATAAAGCAATATAACAAGTGCAATAAGTAAACATGTAAGAATCAATGCACACAGTTGACACAAGTGTTTGCTTCTAAGATAGAAAGAAGTAGGTAAATTGACTCAACATAAAGTAAAAGAAAGGCCCTTCGCATAGGAAGCATGGATTACTCATGTGCTAGAGCTTTTTATTTTGAAAGCATGGAAACAATTTTGTCAACGGTAGTAATAATTCATATGTGTTATGCATAAAACATCCTATAAGTTGCAAGCCTCATGCATCGAATACCAATAGTGCCCGCACCTTGTCCTAATTAGCTCGGATTTCCATGGATTATCATTGCATTACACATGTTTCAACCAAGTGTCACAAAGGGGTACCTCTATGCCACCTGTACAAAGGTCCAAGGAGATAGATCGCATTTGATTTCTTAGTTTTGATAGATCTCAACTTGAGGACATCCATACTGGGACAACATAGAAAACAGATAATGGACTCCTCTTTTTAATGCATAAGCATTCAACAACAGATAATATTCTCATAAGAGATTGAGGATTAATGTCCAAACTGAAACTTCCACCATGATACATGGCTTTGGTTGGCGGCCCAATGTTCTTCTCTAACAATATGCATACTCAAACCATTTAATCATGATAAATCTGTAGGGATTCGTTGCATAGAAAACAAAAAATTTCCTACCGCGAGAACGCAATCCAAGCCAAGATGCAATCTAGAAGACGGGAGCAACGAGGAGATGATCGAGACTCACCCTTGAAGATTTCCAAAGCCTACAAGATGAGGCTCTTGTTGCTGCGGTAGACGATCACTTGCCGCTTGCAAAAGCGCGTAGAAGATCTTGATCACGGCGCCACGATCGGGCAGCACCTCCGTACTTGGTCACACGTTCGGTGTTGATGAAGACGACGTCCTTCTCCCCGTTCCAGCGGGCAGCGGAAGTAGTAGCTCCTCCTTGAATCCGGCAGCACGACGGCGTGGTGGCGGTGGCGATGGAGAACTCCGGCGGAGCTTCGCTAAGCGTGCGGGAGAGGTGGAGGAGGTGGGGCGGCTAGGGTTTGGGAGAGGGGGGCACCGGCCACTATAGGGTGCGGCCACCTTGTGGTCTTGGGGTGGCCGGCCCCCTCCCCTTGGCCCTCATTATATAGGTGGAACATCCAAGAGTTGGTCTACAAGTCTTCGAATAAGACCCCAAACCAAAACCTTCCATATGACATGAAACCTACCCAAGGTGGGATTCCCACTTGAGGTGGGATTCCCACCTTTCCTTGGGATGGGGTGGCCGGCCACCTTTGGTGGAGTCCACCTTGGACTCCACCCTCTAGGGTTGGCCGGCCATGGGTGGTGGAGTCCCTTCGGGACTCCGTCTTCCAAAGTGATTTCTTCCGGACTTTTCTAGAACCTTCTAGAACCTTCCATAAATGCACCGGATCATTTCCAAACTTGGAATATGACTTCCTATATATGAATCTTATTCTCCGGACCATTCCGGAACTCCTCGTGATGTCCGGGATCCCATCCGAGACTTCGAACAATACTTCGAACTCCATTCCTTATTCAAGTTCTACTATTACAACATCAAACCTTAAGTGTGTCACCCTACGGTTCGCGAACTATGTAGACATGGTTGAGATTTCTCTCCGACCAATAACCAATAGCGGGATCTGGAGATCCATAATGGCTCCCACATATTCAACGATGACTTAGTGATCGAATGAACCATTCACATACGATACCAATTCCCTTTGTCACGCGATATTTTACTTGTCCGAGGTTTGATCATCGGTATCACTCTATACCTTGTTCAACCTCGTCTCCCGACAAGTACTCTTTACTCGTACCGTGGTATGTGGTCTCTTATGAACTTATTCATATGCTTGCAAGAAATTAGACGACATTCCACCGAGAGGGCCCAGAGTATATCTATCCGTCATCGGGATGGACAAATCCCACTCTTGTTCCATATGCCTCAACTCATACTTTCTGGATACTTAATCCCACCTTTATAACCACCCATTTACGCAGTGGCGTTTGATGTAATCAAAGTACCTTTCCAGTATAAGTGATTTACATGATCTCATGGTCATAAGGACTAGGTAACTATGCATCGAAAGCTTATAGCAAATAACTTAATGACGTGATCTTATGCTACGCTTAATTGGGTGTGTCCATTACATCATTCATATAATGATATAACCTTGTTATTAATAACATCCAATGTTCATGATTATGAAACTAATCATCTATTAATCAACAAGCTAGTTAAGAGGCTTACTAGGGACTCATTGTTGTTTACATAACACACATGTATCAATGTTTCGGTTAATACAATTATAGCATGGTATATAAACATTTATCATAAACATAAAGATATATAATAACCACTTTTATTATTGCCTCTTGGGCATATCTCCAACAGATCTCCCACTTGCACTAGAGTCAATAATCTAGATTACATTGTAAGGTACCTAACACCCATGGCATTCCGGTGTTGGTCATGCTTTGCCCTAGGGAGAGCTTTAGTCAACGGATCTGCTACATTCGGATCAGTGTGTACTTTGCAAATCTTTACTTCTCCATCTTCGATGTACTCGCGAATCGAATGATAACGCAGCTTGATATGCTTCAGCCTCTTGTGTGACCTTGGTTCTTGTGCATTGGCGATGGCACCCATGTTGTCACAGTAGATGACTAGTGGGTCCAATGCACTAGGAACCACACCGAGCTCTACAATGAACCTCTTCATCCATACCGCTTCTGATGAAGCCTCTAAAGCCGCTATGTACTCCGATTCTGTTGAAGACTTCGCCACCGTGCACTGCTTCGAGCTTGCCCAGCTTACTGCAGCACCATTCAATATAAACACGTATCCAGACTGTGACTTAGAGTCATCAGGATCAGTGTTCCAACTTGCATCGGTGTAACTTGTTACAATGAGCTCTTGGTCACCTCCATAACAAAGAAACATATCCTTAGTTCTTTTCAAGTACTTTAGGATATTCTTGACCGATGTCCATTGTTCCATTCCTGAATCACTTTGATATCTGCTAGTCAAACTAATAGCATGTGCTATATCCGGTCTAGTACATAGCATGGCATACATGATAGAGCCTACTGCCGAGGCATAGGGGATCTGACTCATCCTTTCTCTTTCTTCTGCCGTAGCCGGACCTTGAGTCTTACTCAAGACCTTGCCCGGTAACATAGGTAAGAATCCTTTCTTACTTTCATCCATTCTAAACTTCTTTAGAATCTTGTCCAGGTATGTACTTTGTGATAGCCCTATTAGACGTCTTGATCTATCTCTATAAATCTTGATGCCTAATATCGATGCTTCACCAAGGTCTTTCATTGAAAAACTATTATTCAAATAACCTTTTACACTGCTTAATAGTTCTATATCATTCCCAATCAATAATATGTCATCTACATATAATATTAGGAATGCTACAGAGCTCCCACTCACTTTCTTGTAAATACAGGCCTCTCCATGACACTGTATAAACCCGAAGTCTTTGATCACCTTATCAAAGCGTCGGTTCCAACTTCTCGATGCTTGCTTCAGTCCATAAATTGAACGCTGAAGTTTGCATACTTTGTCAGCATTTTTAGGATCGACAAAACCTTTGGGTTGTACCATATACAACTCTTCCTCAATGTCTCCATTAAGGAACGTCGTTTTGACATCCATCTGCCAAATCTCATAATCGAAAAATGCAGCTATTGCTAACAAAATCCTCACAGATTTTAGCTTCGCTACAGGTGAGAAAGTCTCATCGTAGTCAACACCTTGAATTTGTCGGAAACCCTTTGCGACAAGTCGAGCTTTATAGACAGTAATATTACCATCAGCATATGTTTTTCTCTTGAAGATCCATTTATTCTCGACAGCCTTGCGGCTATCAGGTAAGTCTACCAAAGTCCACACTTTGTTATCATACATGGATCCCATTTCGGATTTCATGGCTTCTTGCCATTTGTTGGAATCGGGCTCATCATCGCTTCTTCATACGTCGCAGGGTCTTCATCATTGTTGTCCACAATCATGACATTTAGACAAGGATCATACCAATCAGGAGTGGCACGTTCCCTTGTTGATCTGCGAGGTTCAGTAGCTATCTCGTTTGAAGTTTCATGATCATCATCATTAGCTTCCTCTGTTGATGGTGCAGGCCGCACAGGAACATCTTCCGGTACTGCGCTACTCTGATCAATGAGTGAAGATTCATCAATCTCATCGAGTTCTACTTTTCTTCCAGTCACTTCTTTAGTGAGAAATTCTTTCTCAAGAAAGGTTCCGTTCTTAGCAACAAAGATCTTGCCTTCGGATTTGTGATAGAAAGTGTACCCTATAGTTTCCTTAGGGTATCCTATGAAGACGCATTTCTCCGCTTTGGGTTCTAGCTTGTCCGGTTGTAACTTTTTTACATAGGCTTCGCAACCCCAAACTTTTAGGAACGACAGCTTAGGTTTCTTATTAAACCATAATTCATATGGCGTCGTTTCAACGGATTTTGATGGTGCTCTATTTAAAGTGAATGCGGCTGTCTTTAATGCATAACTCCAAAATGATAACGGCAAATCAGTAAGAGACATCATAGAACGAACCATATCTAAGAGAGTTCGATTACGACGTTCGGACACACCGTTTCGTTGAGGTGTTCCCGGCGGTGTCAATTGTGAAAGTTTTCCGCATTTCTTTAAATGCATGCCAAACTCATAACTCAGATATTCACCTCCGCGATCAGATCGTAGAAATTTAATCTTCTTGTTACGTTGATTTTCTACTTCACTTTGGAATTCCTTAAACTTCTCGAAAGTTTCGGATTTATGTTTCATGAAATAGATATACCCATATCTACTCGGATCATCTCGTGAAGGTTAGAACATAACGATAACCACCGCGCGATGCTACACTCATTGGTCCGCACACATCGGTATGTATGATTTCCAATAAGTCAGTAGCTCGCTCCATAATACCGAGAGAATGGAGTCTTAGTCATTTTTCCCATTAGACATGCTTCGCATCTATCAAGTGACTCAAAGTCAAGTGATTCAAGTAATCCATCGGTATGGAGTTTCTTCATGCGTTTCACTCCAATATGACCAAGACGACAGTGCCACATATAAGTAGAATTATCATTCAATTTAATTCGCTTAGCATCAATGTTATGAATATGTGTATCACTACTACCGAGATCTAATAGAAATAAACCATTCTTTTCTGGTGCTCGACCATAAAAGATATTATTCATAAAAATAGAACAACCATTATTCTCAGACTTGAATGAATAACCGTCTTGCATTAAACAAGATCCAGATATAATGTTCATGCTCAACGCGGGTACAAAATAACAATTATTGAGGTTTAAAACTAATCCCGAAGGTAGATGTAGAGGAAGTGTGCCGACAGCGATCACATCGACTTTGGATCCATTTCCAACGCGCATCGTCACTTCATCCTTTAATAGTCACTACAAGAGGACTCCCCATTAAGCAACATATACTTTGCAACCAATTAAATATATGTTGCAGTTTTTTTGGTAGATACGCATATATGTGTTGCCGACTGCATCCGTTTTCCGTTATACAAGGAAGGATAAAATGAGTAGGAGTGTGGCAACCTTTATTAACGAAAAATAATTTTGAATAGTTTTTCCCTTAAAATCTAAAAATAATTTTGCAAGGTCGATAGAGATTCTCAAAGAAATAATTGGCGCTAAACAATAGTATGTATCTTCACGGATGGAATCACATTTCGTAAGCGCGGGGCCTGAAAAAATTCAACCTGGTGGCGGTTTCTACTCGCGCTCGCGCATAGTTGAAAATTTTGTTGTTCTCTACAAGTAGGCCCATGGAGTAGCCAATCTGTCATCCACTTCCGTGTTGACGCCGTCCCTGCATGAACTGTGCGCTTCACCACCGACCCATGATCTATCCTTATCCCCTCTTACCAGTTCATCCTCACCACCGTTCCGATCTCCGATCGGTTCCGGCCGCAGCCTCCACCACATTAGACCTTAGATCTAGACTCCCCACAATCTCCCCAGTTCACCTGCAGTTTTGTGCAGCCGCCATCTGAAACACAGCCGCTACCTAACCCTAGATTGCTAACCATTTGATAGCGCAGAAGCTCCCGCAGCCGCTGGGCCGCTTTGACCGCCTTCCTTGAGTTTTCATGCATCGGAGCCAGGTAGGTGGATTTCGTGTTGATCCGGTAGCAGGAGTATAAAGATTCGCATCAGGCATCAGCCTTCGTCAACGAGATCTCGATCTCCCTCTTGGTCGATCTCTATTCCTCATCCCCACGCCGTTTTTTTCTCACTTGGATCTGCGCATATGACAGGTCCATGACCCATGTTGAGGTCTTTACCAACGTTCATTCTGCTGGGTGGGGAGCGAAGTCCTTGGCGTTTACAGGTTTTGGTGAGCTTCGTCTCTTTCTCGTCTCTGTCCTGTGCCCATGCTGGTGTATTTTTGCAGTGATGCGTTTGATGTTTCTTTTACTACGGTGGATGTACACAGGAAATGAACAAAATTGAGCCTGGAACCTGGATGATTCGTCGAGGACGAGCTGACACCTATGACTAGTGAGCTCCATTCTCCTCATCTTCTTTCTTCATCATTATTTTTGTCTTTATTTTCATATTGGTCGGTAGTCATTGATCCCTGGTTGCTTTTTGTCGACAAGGCAGGGATCGGAACCTAGAAAGCAATTATGTGGCGAGGTCTGGTGGGTGAGGATTTGCAAGGTGCACTCATTGTTTTCTTTTACTGCAGGTGGCTGTTGTCACGAACACCACACAAGTGGGGAATAAGCACTTCGTCAGGGAAAACGTACAGCCATACAGGTACTCGGTAGACAACACATGTCATACTTCAGAGAAAACTCCCATTGCAAGAAGCCAAATTAAAGTACTTTCATCTATTTTGATGCGGTTTCAGTTAGCTTCATATTGAATATACGTTTATGAGAATTGAAAGTAAAATAATTTTTTATAACACCAGGTTATTTATGATCATATACTAGGTGGAAAATAACGTGTTAGGTACTTCATCCTACTTATGAAATCAACACTTCTATCTGTTTATTTCAGAGCTCGAGCTGCAATAATCAACGCATAGTAAGATTATTGCAGTTAACCATAACAAGCTGCTACAACTTTGTCATAAATAGTCTACCTATATATGCATAAATTAAAAGACTTATGTTTGGTACCTTGTACAGTTATTTATTACCTGAACTCCATTGTATGTTCAGAACGTTATATGATTGGTATGAAGACATGGATGCTGAAAACGATCAGTTTTCCATATGATTTTCTGTAAATATTTCATTCCTGAAGTTAATAGCATTGGGCCAGTTTATTCATCATTTTCTCTCCATTTGATTTTCTTTGTTTTGTGCAATTAAGAGTAGAATTCAGTATACCATTCCAACTTTTGCCACTTAGATACTAAAATAGAAATTTTGTTTATTGCAGGACAGAAATTATGTTTAGTGCAAGACCAGAAGATCAGCAAGGACTTACAATATTTGGATATAAGCTATGAACATATCTGAAGTTAGAATATTAGTAGAATTATATATAGGAGTCGTTAGATTGTCATATTTTGAATCAAGATTGTAAGCTGTGTGTACTCTTCGGATAAGTCTCATGTATTTTGATAGTAGTTCGAATAATATAAATTGAATCGTTTTGTCACCTAATTCATTTTTTATTCTATGATTTTTGCGTGTTGTGAACTATATTCTCTCGTCGAGGAAAAAGATGAAGCGCTCGAACAATGCAGTCCAACAAATAATATTTACATTAAAATAAAAAAGCTTATTTATTTTGAAATAAAAGGTTCAACCATTGTATGTTGTCTACCAACGCATACAATTGTTCTTGGAACTCCGTTGTTAGTCTGCAACGCTTTATCTATTGGTTACCAACAGGTCTATATGCGTTGCATTATGTGCTAGCAACGCCCAAAAACGCAACGCATTATTATCCGTTGGTAGAGTCCCTAGCAACGCCTAAATGGGTATTTAGATACGCATAAATGTGTTGCTGTAGGCAAGGTCTTCTTGTAGTGAGTCTTCGTTTATTCTTTAGTTCCTGTTTCGAGTTACAAATATGAGCAACCGAACCAGTATCAAATACCCAGGTACTAGTACGAGAACCAGTAAGATAAACATCTATAACATGTATATCAGATATACCTTCTTTCTTCTTCTTGACAAGGCCGCTCTTCAGATCCGCCAAATACTTGGAGCAATTACGCTTCCAAAGTGACCCTTCTCCTTGCAGTAATAGCACTCAACATCAGGCTTAGGGCCAGTCTTAGGTTTCACAGGAGGCGTGGCAG